>NW_027495811.1:0-201854 GCF_021521415.1 Bidens hawaiensis | reverse complement strand
TTTGATTTTGATACTACCTTGTTGGATTCTGAGAGGATTGCCGCTCTTGAAAGGGTTGTTGCTTAGCAATCAAGAGTGAATGTTGTTCAAACTCAGGCTATTCAACGTCTGGTGGCTGGAAAAATAAACTTCAGACCGCACTTCTTGTTGAGCATGGTAAGCTTTTTGATGTCGTGAAAAAGTTCCTAGCATATCAGGGGGAGTTTAGTTGCAAAGATGATGAGTTGAGGACAAAGAAGAGACATGACTGAGACGATGATCCTAATGCATCGAAAGATGCAGGTGGTGAGCTGCCAAGAACTGAACAAAAATCTTGGGGCTTCCAACATCTCAGGGGGAGTCTACTGCTCCATCGGGTAGTGCAGGTGGTGAGACCGTGATGGTAGATGATGAGGATGATATGGGTGATGATGTTATGTCTTTTAGTGAGATAGATAAAATTGGTGAACAAATTGAGATCGATAGTAGCTTAGAGGAAGGTGAGATACCTGATGATGGTGTTGAGCATGACATTCCTAGTGCTGGTCAAGAAAATTTGGGCCAAGGTGATAATGTGTCGGGTGATTCTGAGTTGGAGGAACAACCAAGGTGGAAAGAAGGATGTGCTCAGTGGTTTTTCAAAACAAAGAAGTCAGTCGTACCTGCGATGTTCAAGAAAAGTTATAATATCAAGGGATATGCTGAGTCGAAGAAAGGTATTATTTGTTGGTTGTATGATGATCAGCTAAAGTTGTTTGTGGTGAAAAGGTATGATGGAATTCAGTATTTTGATAAGAGGTTGAGATCGTTCAATACATTGTTTGAGTGTGAGGTGTAGGATTTGGCTCGCTTAAGGTTGATTAATAGAAGTGATGATAATTTTGCTAGGTGGGTTGGTAAAATAGTGTGGAAAGAAGTGGTTAAAGAGAAAAAGTTTGAGTTGTTGAAGCCTCAAAAGAGGAAGTTGATTGAATATACAGAAAGGGGAATGCGGGCTGATGGCAAGCCTGGATGGTGATGAAGTATAAACCGATTCGATGTTTGAAAGAGGTTCCAATGAAGATCATGCCTCAAGATGTGTTGAAAGATCTTAAATGGTGGTATGTTGATTGCCAGACTGCTGAAGCCGTGATGGTAGATGAAGATGGACATGAGATCTTGAGAGTGTATAATCCTATGCACTTGGTTAACTTGTCTCAAGTTGATTTGCAGGTACTAAATGATAAGAAGATCTTTTATATCCTAGCTTGGAAAGACGAAGCGAAGAAATACCAAAGGGTGGTCTCAATTTGTGTGAGGTAGGGTGTTCATGCTTGAAGACGGAAGATACAGGCTTTTTGGATTACAAGACACGACGAAGGTGTAAGACAATTGAAGATACTGCCAAGGGGGAGTCTGTTGGTGCATGATGCCAGTAGTTCATTTATCTTGTGTCTATTGTGTCTGTAATCGTTACGGTGTTCTTATGTTTTGATGAACGTGTTAGTTTTATTATTAAGCTTAGCGAACTTGTGGAACAACGAAGTTAGGGACAACTTCGCCTAAGGTGTTAGGCTAAGTTGTCGTATTATTTACCCTAACTTGCGCCGTATGTTTAGTAGACTTTTTGGCATATCTTTTCTTGTATTCAGTAGAGATACTTGGTTGGTGTTTTGCTTCTTTACATTGATATAACAAGTAATCATTTGTCTTACGTGTTTTCGTGTTATTTATGTGTCTTTCCTGTAATCACTCGTATCGTATACGTAGGGGATTCCGCACCCCCGTGTTACAAGATACTCCTGTGTAGATCTGGCTGGGAACCTACAGAATCAAAACAACACCACCAACTAGAAGGTAGTTTTTTTTTATTTTCTTTTATCTTCTAAATTTTGTTACATTTTACATTATTAATACCTTGACAACTTAAATGAATATGCATAAGAGTTGATGTTGGTGTGGAAGATGCTGATGAGCCGGTTTTGTATATTATTGTTCCTCATGTTCAAGAATACAACATTTTGGAAGTGGTTGTACAGGATAGGCTGGTAAGTAAACTCATATTATACAAGTCTTTTAATTTCATATGATGGATGGTTAAACAAATAACTTTGTAATTTTATTTATCTTTGTAGCGTTTTCCGGTTGAGTTTGCACGGAACAATAACTTGGATGTGGAAGCAGATTTGGTTTTAATTAATCCAAATGGTGTTGATGTCTCCACTGAAATTGCTATTGAACTCAATGGTATTAATGAGAGGTATCGGGTTAGACATTGGCTAACTTTTGTTTGGTCTAATGGTCTTCAGATCGGAACTTTGGTTGTTTTCGAGTACAATGTTGCTACTCATTCGTTGATACTCACTGATGTTGTTGGTTAATTATGCACATTTCTATCATGGTTGTTTTTTATGTTGATACATTAAGTTTTAAACTGTACACTTTGCTATCCGGTTATAATTTATGTTTATCAGTTTAGTTTTGTCACTAAAAAACTTATTTTGGTTTGATTAATTATGTATGGTTTGTAGTAATAGATTATGACTTTATGACATGTTATTTTGTTATAAGGTAAACTTTACTGCCATTAGTTGTGTTGTATGTATGTTATATAATTATATATATCTATCTATTAGAATTATTTCCTCTAATATTTATTGACTGACTACAATAGGAAACAAAAATATAAAAGGTTAACTTGAATGCCATAAATTATTTATTGTATACATTAATCCGTATATCGTTATTTAGGCCATAAATTATTACAAGTTAAAATGTTTTTATTAAAATTATTATTATTTTATACAAATACTTATAACTTAATTATTTACAAATAGTAAGAATTCAATTAACAATAATATTATAAAAGATTCTCATATATTATGATCTCCATTAAAAGATTATGACCATATTACCTCTAACAATTAACAATAATATCATAAAAAATTAAAATATTCTCAATTAACAATAATCTCCAACAATTAACACCATATATTATTTTCGTCCATATATTTATTTTTTAAAATATCTCTAATATATGCCTTATATTATTGTTTCCTTTCAAGTAAATATAAATTACATCATTATTTGTCTATATAAAGACATATAAATCGTTCTAATCTCCAACAATCAAACATATTACTTTTTTTCATTTGGATTATTGTTATATATTTCTTTCTCCAGACCATAAGTTAAGCATCGTTTCTTCATACGTGTTATGAAAATTTTTTTCATTCATTTTGAGATCGATGAGTGTTTTTCACAATCTATCTTTAACAATCATTTTCTGTAAATTTATGGTTATTTCACAAATACATATTTCACAGTTTTGGTTTTTACAATTTAATCTTTATCAATAAATATATAAGTGCTGTGATGTTGATCAAAATCCCTATATATATATATATATACACTTTATTCCGGTATATTCCTAAATGACATTGAGTTTCATTTTGAGTGATGTTATCTAATGGTGTTTCGAGTGTTTAATCTATACTACTCCATGTTTCTATCGTAGGGTTCGTTCACAGTCGGCTTAACTCATGTCTAAGGTTTGTCTCCTATATTTTTGTCAAGTTGTCCACATCCAAAAATAAACGAAAAAAGGAAGGATCTTCATCTTCTCAAAATAAGCTAAGTAACGGTGGTATGTTATAAAATTTAAGTTGATTCTACCCACTTATGAATACTTATATGGTTTATATTTTATTTAACTAAGCAATACTGTGATTTTTGTAATTTATAATATGTTTATAATGTAGGCCAAAGTCATCGATTACCATTGTCTACCATTTCCAATAATACAAACTACATGGATTATCAACCAACAGCAATTGTCAGTCTACCATATCATTTAAACCGAAACCACTTCGCAGCTTCAAGTGTCTACTCTTTGAATTGTAGTAAACAACGATTAGTATTTAAAAATATTCCACACAAAAAATATACTATATATATTTTAATAAATCGTTTTTAGGTTAATTTACTATATATATTTTTAATAAATCGTTTTTAGGTTAATTTACTTAGCCTAAAATATTGATAATATTAACTTTGTAATTTCAAAATGCTCAAACATGTACACCATGTGTGAACCATGCTGCGTCCAAAAGAAAAGAAAGACGATTAATATTAGATGCTAAAAGAACTGTTTCAGTTGATAGGAAGAAAACTGGTATACAAAATAACTCTTAAGATATTTTGTGTTTTCCTTATAAGTATTATTTTTAATGGTTAAGGGTTTATTTTAAAAATTGAAATACTTATATGGTTTATATTTTTTTAAGTAAACAATAATGCTAATTTATTAATTTTTAATATTTTTAAATGTAGCCAAAGTCAACATTTACCATTGTCTACCATTTCCAATAATACAAACTACATGGATTATCAAGCAACACCGATTGTCACACTATCATATAATTTAAACGGAAATCAGTTTGCAACTTACAACGGAAACAAAATCTCAAGTATGTAAACTTTATTTCATTATTATTTTTTATTAAAAAAATTTTGAAATGAAAACTAACGTTGACTTTGTTTAATTCAGGTGGTTCTAATATACCGGTTATTGGTTACCAAAATAATATCCACGGTTTATCTAATCTTCCAACTTCTAATCCGCATAAAACATATTCCTCCTTTAATCCTTGTGTCCCCTGGTATGTTAATAAAATGTTTTTGATTATATATTTTGGTTATCAATTATTCTTTCTCATGTTTATGTGTAATATGTAAAATGATACAGTTAATCGGATCTTCGACACTTTGCGAAATATTCTCTCATCAACACAAGTAACACGTGTACAATCTAATAAGGAGAATGTGTTTCCATCAACAACTTCAAATATCTACACTTCGAATGTAGTAAACAACGGTTAGTATTTAAAAATATTTCACACAACTAGATATACTCTTTTTATTTTTTAGCAATCGTTTTTTAAAACACTTCACTTAGTCTTAAATATTGATATTATTACTTCGTAATTTCAAGTTCCTGAAAAATGTATACCATTCGTGATCTCTGCTGCATCCAAAAGGAAAGAAAGACGATCAATTTTAGATGCGAAAAGAACTGCTTCAGTTGACATGAACAAAAGTGATATACAAAATACCTCTTCAGGTATTTTGCGTTTTCTTTATAAGTATTATTTTCATTTTTGGGAAGTTTTTTTAAATAAATGAAACAGTTACATGTAAATGAAATAATATTAAATGAAATAATAATTTCATTATAATAAGCAGCCTTATATTTTAAGAATCTCATATTATTTACATTTTAAAGTTTCTTCATTATTTTTAATCAATAAATAATATTAACTATTGTATAAGTAAACGTATCATAATATTTTAAGTTATAGATGTTATATTTTAACACAAAATAAGATTTTGATATAATTTAATTATTAATTAAAAACATAAATAATAATTTGCCATTTAAATTATCATATGTGTATTTGTCAAAATTTTTTTACAACCTTTATACTAACTTTTATTTATTTAATTATTAACATGTCGTCTAATTAAAAATAATGTTAAGGAAGGAGCAAACCTGTCTTGTGTTGTTGATGACTTTCCGGAGTCATCTAGGACCTTTCGTAGAAGGTCAAGAAAAAGAACTCCTATAGTACCTATACCAATGGCTGATTTAAGTGAACATGCTACAATTGTTGGTTATCAAAATGTTATAGATGTTTATAAAGGAATATCATCAGGTATAATATATATTTCATATTTTAATTTCAATCAATTATTATGTATTTATCGATACTAGGTAACTACAGATCATGATATTTTAATTTTTGTAGAATATGTTGATCATGGAAATCAATCCGTTATGTGTCCAAGTTGCAATGCATTGTTGTGGAAAGCCGAAGTTAACAGACCAAGTAGTAGTAATGAAGAATGAGCTTTTTCATTTTGTTGTTATAATGGCAAAGTCGAACTTCCCGATGTTAGACAACCAGATGAAACTTATCTTAAATTATTTCGTGGTGAAAGCGCTATGAGCAAGTATTTATTGAAAAACATTAGACGTTTCAATTCGATGTTTTCGTTTACATCTATGGGAGGAAAGATTGACCATTCCATAAATAGAGGCAATGCGCCTTATACATCTCGACTTAGTGGTGAAAACTATCATTGTTTGGGAAGTCTATTACCGTTAGATGGTCGTAAACCACAGTTTTCTCAAGTTTACATTTACGACACGGGAAAACGAGATTTCAACCGTCAACGTGTATTTGGGTAAATACTTTAACGATATTCTTCAACATTGGTTATGATATTATTTCTTAGTATAATTTTTATTATATTTAATCAAACTAAATATATTTTTTGTGGGCAGTGATAATAATTTAAAGGTCGATGAGCAAGAAAAACATATTCTTAATTATTTGAAGACAATGTTAGATTCATATAATCATTTATCGAATGGTACGAGATTGTTTTGAAGAAAACCCACAACTAGATTTGAAGTTGCGTATTATTGGAACAGACAGCATGATGCCAGACAATATAACTTACCATCCAGTTATGAAGTTGCTGCTTTAATCGTTGGTGATATTGGTGACGCTGTTGATAACCGAGATATAATTGTTACGAAGAAATATGGTTCGTTAAAGCGTATCAGTGAACTTCATCCATCGTATACACCTCTTCAATACCCGTTGTTTCATCCTTTTGGTGAGGATGGTTATCAGGTTAATATACTTTATAAGAATGTTTCATCTTCATCAACCGCATCACGCAAGAATGTTATAATGCGTGAGTTTTTTGCTTGTCGTATTCAAGATAAGCCAAATACATTTTCAACCATGTTAAATGGTAGGCGTTTGTTTCAGCAAATTTTAGTTGACAAATATACGGTGATTGAGGCTCAAAGATTACATTTTATACGCGGTAAACAACATGAACTTAGGTGTGATACTTACCAAAGTTTACGAGGTATGCAATCTGTTGGAAATACTGATGTTTCAACGGCTGGTCAACGTGTTATTCTACCATCCTCATTTACTGGCGGAGCAAGATATATGATGCAAAATTATTTAGACGCTATGTGTCTTTGTTGATGGTTCGGTTATCCCGATTTTTTTATAACCGTAACATGTAATCCCAATTGGCCAGAAGTTAAAAGATTTCTTAAGGATACAACATTAAAGTCGGAGGATAGACCTAATATATTATGTCGGCCTTTTAAGCTCAAGCTTGATGCAATGATTAAGTTTGTGAAGGATAAGTCTTTGTTTGGAAGGGTTCAAGCAAGTAATTTTATTTAATGTTATGAATATAAAATTATAATAAAAGAGCTACTTGCATATATTAAAAATGTTAATAATATTTATAGGCTGTTGTATATTTACTTTTATTATCTTTCTTGCAGTTGTTTACACGATAGAGTTTCAAAAAAGGGGTCTACCGTACGCCCATATTTGCATATTTTTGCATCCAGGTAGCAAGATTCATAATCCAAAAGATGTAGATAAATTTATTTCTACTAAGATTCCAAAAAAAGATAGTGATCCAGACATATCCAAACTTGTATCTGATCATATGATTCATGGTCCATGTGGTGATGCTAACCCGAAGTGCACTTGCATGGTAAACAAAAGATACTACAAAAATTTTCCTAATATATTTAATGATGAGACAGCGGTTGATTCTCAAGGTTTTTCGGTATACAAAAGAAGAGATAACAGCCAATATGTTGTTAAGTCAGATATAATGATGGATAATAGAAGTGTTGTTCCATACAACCAGACTCTATTAAAAAAATTTCAAGCACATGTTAATGTTGATTGGTGCAATCAAGATGGATCTATAAAGTATTTGTTTATATACATTAATAAGGGTCCAGATCGAGCAACAATTTCGCTTGTACAAAATAACAATGGTGATAACCAAGATACTAATTTAGATGAAATCAAAGCGTTTTTTGATTGCAGATATCTCTTCATGCGAGGCCGCATGGAGGATATTCGCATTTGACGTGCATTATAGGGTTCCGTCTGTTATGAGGCTTGCTTTTCATTTACCCGGTGAACAACATGTAATATATGGTGCTAACAAAGATATTGAAGATATTTTAAACAAAACAACTAATGCTTCTTCGATGTTTACCGGTTGGTTTGAGTGTAATAAGAACTATGACCTTGCAAAGAGTCTTACATACTCTGAGTTTCCAACAAAGTTTGTATGGAAAAAAACAATTACGTAAATGGGAACCGAGGCTAAGGGGTTTTGCAATCGGTAGAGTTCATGCTGTTCCACCCGCATTCGACGAGGCTTACTATCTAAGAATATTATTAAATAAGGTTAAAGGTCCTGAATGTTTTGAATACATTCGAACAGTTGATGGAGTTGTGTGTGAAACTTTTCGAGATGCATGTTACAAAAGAGGTCTTTTAAATGATGATAAGTAATACATAGAAGCAATTGAAGAAGCAAGTCATACTTCTACCAGATATTATTTAAGGAATTTATTTGCTACAATTTTGATTACTTATAGTTTATCTAGACCTCATTTTGTTTGGGAAAGTACTTGGCAACTTTTAGTTGACGGTATACTATACAAATAACAAAAAGGTCAAAACAACCCTGATACGATTTATGTTTTTTGTAATGTTTTCAATTATGCCAAATATCTAATATCAATAAATATATATTATATATTAATTTAAGTAGTTTCTTATATTATTTTCAGGGTTGATTCTTAATGAAGAACAACTAAAAAACTTAGCACTCCTGGAAATTGAAATTTTTTTAATTTGCAATAACTCCAGTCTTAGAAGACATCAACAAATGCCTTTTCTAGATATGGAAACAATTTCAAGAGCAACTAATCCGCTGATGGTGGAAGAGCTTTCATATGATACCGAGATCATGAATAACGAATTTAATAATCTATTTGATTCGTTAACTGATGAACAAAGAGGGGTTTATAATGAAATAATGAATGTTTTGGTTGATAAAAAAGGTGAAGTGTTTTTTGTTTATGGTTATGGTGGTACTGGAAAAACTTATTTATGGAAGACCTTATCTGCATCAATAAGGTCAAAGGGAGAAGTTGTGTTTAATGTTGCTTCAAGCGGTATAGCTTCTTTGCTTTTGGAGGGTGGAAGAACAGCACATTCGAGATTTTTAATACCCATTAATTTGACCGAAGATTCCATTTGCCCGGTAATATTACAACATACTTTCTGTTACTTTTAATAAATTTTTTTATTATATATGGTTTTATTTGTTATTTGTATATAATTTTACTTTAATATATCTTACGTTATATATATATATATATATATATTTTTATTTTTTCTTATAATTAGGTTTTAGGAAATACCGATGTCTATGAATTATTGAAAAAGACAAGCTTAATAATTTGGGATGAAGCACCAATGATTCATAAGCATGCTTTCGAAGCTTTGGACAGAACTTTAAACGATGTTATGAATGGTGATTCTGCAAATACTTCCGAAACACTTTTTGGAGGTAAGGTTGTTGTTTTTGGTGGTGATTTTTGGCAAATTTTGCCCGTTGTAACGAACGGTACCAGAAGTGATTGTGTCAATGCTTGCATCAATTCTTCTTATATCTGGTCAATGTGTAAGGTTCTTAAACTAACTAAGAACATGAGGCTTACAGTTGGATGTCGATCTTCAGACGTTGAAAACATCAAAGAGTTTGCTGATTGGCTGTTATAGATAGGTCAAGGAAGCGTGAGTGGTCCAAATGATGGAGAGTCGGTTATTAATATTCTAGACGATCTCTTGATATTGAACTTAGTTGATCTGATTGGTGATTTAATAAGGTTTGTATATCCTAATATATTAGATAGATTCAACGAACTTACGTACTTTCAGGATCGCGCACTGCTTGCACCTTTGAATGAGGTGGTTCAAACAATTAATGAATGTATGTTAGCCCTCTTTCCTGGTGAAGAAGTCGAGTATCTAAGTTCAGACAGTTTAGCTGAATGTGAAGACTTTTCAGACGTTGTTGATCCACAGTTGTACTCCCCTGATTTGTTAAATGGTTTAAAGATGTCAGGAATTCCTAATCATAGATTGGTTCTTAAAGTTGGTGTTCTCATCATGCTATTAAGGAAAATTAATCATAAAAAGGGTATGTGCAATGGAACGCACCTTCAAGTCGTTAGTCTCGATAGACGTGTAATTGAAGCTAAAGTTGTCTCTAGTACACATATAGGATATCACACTTTAACTAGTTGAGTAAGCCTTACAACAACTGATAAAAAACTTCCTTTCAAATTAAAAAGAAGACAGTTTCATATTTCCGTATGTTATGCCATGACAATCAATAAAAGTCAAGGTCAATCATTGTCAAGAGTTGGATTGTATCTTAAAGATCCAGTATTTTCCCATGGTCAGCTTTATGTGGCTTTGTCAAGAGTGAAGAGTCGAGATGGTATTAAGTTAGTGATACTCGACAAAGAATCAAAGCTTACAAATAAAACAACAAATATTGTTTACAAGGAGATTGTTGGAAACGTAGAATGATAAATATTATATTTGTCATGTATTTGAAATTGTTCTATTCTATTCTAATGGTTATCATGTAACTTATTTTGGTCTATTCTTTTTTTATGAAGTTCAAAAACATTTTGTATATTTGTTTGTTATCATAACTTAAAATTTTTTATTAAGCTATAAATAAATATTTAATGTTAATATATACCAAAAATATCCGGATATACATGTTTTATAAGATACCATTTTTTATATTTCAATTTTAAGTTAAAGTATTTAAAATAGTTATAATAATATCTAATAAAATATTACAAATATAGGGTAACTAAACATGAAACTTATTTGATAGATATAATCATTTAGATCATTGGAAAAATAAACCGTCACTTCCTTAGTATATTTTATAATTATCAATTTAATTCATCATCTTTTTCTTCTTCTTTTACAATCTAAAGCTTTTTATAACAAACGATATTGTTAAAAAATGTCTACCGTTGTCAATTGGAAGTTTTCTACGGTTTTACGTAAGTATGAATTCCTCTTTAGCGTTTTCCTCATTATACACAAAGATAATATTGAATCTGTGATGATGTTCAATAATCTCCTTAAACATCAGATTCATGAGATTGGTGTTCTGAAACTTTCTCCATGTATACAAGAAACCAATCTCATAAATCTTTTACGTCATTACCTTGATGATCTCCGCCAATATGTTTTACCGTTTGAACATGTTAGGGATTGGTTTTTTTTATCCTATTCAAAACAAAGTTGTTATAAAGTTTGAGAATGAGCAGTATAAAAATTTGAATCCTAAACAACTATTGTCAGTTGACGATTTGTTCCTTTTGAGCTAGCTAGATATGTTGAAGTTATCTAATCATAGAAAAGATATTGCACATCTTGAGTTGGAAAGGGAGGAGAGTTTGAAGGTTAAATGGTTAGGCGAATGTGCAAACTATGAAAGTGATTATGATGGTTATCCCGAAAGTTTGTTGTCCGATGATGAAGTAGAAGGTAATATATTAATCCTTTAGATATTATTGATAGATTTAATAAAAGAAGTATATTGTCAACATCTTTTTAGACTTACTAATAACTATATTTATGAACTTAGATTGTAGGTTGTACATAACAACTTTGTAATGCTTAGATGTTAGTAATTATTAAACATGTTGTTATGTTAAGTTTATTTTAATTGAATATTGTGTTATTTTTAAAACTTTTCAGGTGTTTAGGAAATGGGAGTTTGTGTAGGTATAAATTTTGAAGACTTTGATGATGTTTATATCAAAGAATATGGTTAGTGTTTCTGTTAATGTCTTTTGGTTGTTTGGTTTATATTATCTTATTGTAATTTTGAAGTTTCAATCTATAGACAATGTAATTTTATAATAGTTGGTAACAAATATGAACAAGTATTATGTTAACTTAAACGTATGTTTAAATTGATTATTTGTAGTGATAAGTTATTCCACCCGCATGTCACGCGGGTCTATACCCTAGTAACAATTAAAAAGATAAAAACACTAGTTTAGTTTTATTTTTTATTTACACATTCTTCATTTATTCAACATAAATACAATTTATTCATATAATACTATTTCTTTATATTAAAAAATAATTCCACTTAATTTATTAGCATATATCAACGTGTTTTTTAACACTAAATATCAAAACATAATATATATATAATATATATATATATATATATATATATATATATATTCAATTGGGTTTCCTATAAAAATTATTGTCATAAATAATAATAAAAAATATCATACAAATGTGTCAATTAAATGTAAACAATAAATATACTGTAACATCCCATTTCCTCGTTTCGGTTAATGAAATAAAATATAGTTATTACGAGTTGGGCTAGTGTTGGGTTAATTAGATATGGGTTATGGACTTGGATTAAAAAGAAAGGAAGGAAAGACCATAGGCTTGAGCCCATGACCCATAGTATATAAATCATATTTATGCATTAATCCATTCATTTCCACTAACTCCATACACCATCAAAAACAAACACTTAGCTCTCTCTCATCCTACTCTCTCTCTAGCCGAAATCACCAAGAGAAACTGAGCATCAACCCGAGGTAAGGATAATATGATATTGTATAGATCCAACTCTCTAGATTTAGTTGCGAAACGACGTGCCAACACCCTTAAACCGTTAAAGTCAAGAAATCCGGGTGGAATCGGGTATAAACTGATCGAAAGATGAGCTTAGGGGTCATCCTAGCTTAGATTTGGACCGAACAGGATGAAAAACGGTGAAAACGGTGGAAAAATAACTGAGATCTCGCTTTTCCGGCGAGATCCCGGTTTTCCGGCGGTGGCGGCGCCGGAAAAGCGTGTACGAGGTTGAAAAATGTCAGAACCCTAACCCTATTTTGTTATGAAAAACTAACGAATTAACAGTAGTTCGATAACGGAATGATAAAGAATAAGCTTTAATTCATTATGCCAATTCGTTAAGGAAAGCTAACGAAATAGGATAACGAATCAGGTGATTCGTTACTCACCAATTCGCTAAGTGAAGGTAACGAATCAAGTTATGTTCTGATAACGAATTGGAAGGACGAACCAGATGATGACAAGATGACAAACTAGGGTAACGAACCAGACCATGTTGAGATAACGAACTAGGGTAACGAACCAGACCATGTTGAGATAACGAACTAGGATAACGAATCAGCTAACGAACTAGATCATGAAATTTAACGAATTAGTTAACGAATTAGGCTTAATTCGTTATGGCAAACGAGTTAGCGAATTAGAAAATAGTTTAAAATCCTAATGGAAAACGTGTTAAGACAGTTAATGAAAATAAAATTTTTCATTAAGACAGTTATGGAAAATGAGTTAGCGAGTTAGCTTAACCCCGGCCAGGGGCTCTGCCCCTTGGACCCTGCTAGGGGCTGCCGTCCCTAGAACCCTGCTGCCAGGGGCGCTGCCCTCGTACCCCCATTCATTGAGGGTAATAGTTAAACTAGAAACACGATATGGGTAATGATAGCTAAATTGATACGTGTAATTGTTATACAGTTAGTCGTGCACAGCTCAAGAAAGGAATAACCATAAACGGTGAACGTAACCGAATTCAGGTGAGTTTCTAGCCCCATTTCCTTGTTATGTTTTCGGGGCTGTGTGCATACTTGATGTGATAGTTATTACACTTACCTTAAATGGTAAGTGTATTCCATGTAAGGTTTATGTGATAGATATTATCTTATGTATGTGAATGAAAGCTTGGTGGTACGTGAACGATCTTCGGATATTGCACGTATTGACAAGGGAGGTATGTATATGAAAGATGGATGTGTATGATATATATATATGTATATATATATACACACATATATGTACAACATATTAATATGTATGAATGATTAAAGAAAGTATATGTATGTTACTGGTATGTAAGGACAATATGTACGAAGATGAAGAAGAAAGGGATCAGATCCTAATAATAAATGAGATAGAGAAAGAAGGGTTCACACCCTAATAATATCTGAGATAGAGAAGGAAGGGATCATACCATAATAATATCTGATGGAGAAGAAAAGAGGGATCAGACCCTAATAATATCTGAGATAGACAAGAAAGGGATCAGACCCTAATAATATCTGAGATAGACAAGGACAGAGGGATCAGACCCTAATAATATTTGAGATGGAATGAACAGTAATTATATAGTATGAGAATATGTAAGAAATTATGTAATGAAAGTAAATTAGTAGAGTAACTATTATGTATCTTCGGATGCATAAATGGAAGGTAATCATATGTATTGTATGATGTATGATTAACTAGAACTCACTCAGCGTAGCTGACTTTTAGTATGCACGCAGGTGAGTAGAGTGAGACATCTGGCTTGAGCGGGGACACATGCCGGAAGAATAAGAGTTTGGCATCTGAAGACTCAAGATGTTTTATGTTTAAATGTTTTGATTTTAAAAGACACGATGTTTATTTAAGATAAGTTACGAATTAATATGTAATGTTTATGAAAGTTTTATATTCCGCGTAAAGTTTTAATTAACTCTGATATTTAGAACTGTATTTATGAGTAAATCCAATGTCAGATGTGAGGCACCGGTAACGGGGTTTTACATATACAACCTACACAAAGTTATATTACCTACACTTGTAACACCCCGGCTTTAGCGGAATACGCCCGGGTGTGACGTACAGATTGCCCAAAACACATGTGACACTATTAAGTGACAATAATATCATTAATTTATTCAAATCCCAAGTACACAAGTTGTTCAATAAGACAAATATAAAGGAAAAACAATAAAACACATCTTCTTTTTATTCTTTAAATAACCTAACTTCCAGTGTCTTTTGCCATTTCATCCTATAGTGTAAGTACCTGTAGCATATACATAAAATAAAGTCAACTAATTGAATAGTTGGTGAGTTCACACAAGTTTGATACAAGTATATTAAAACCATACAATTCAATGAAACTTTGTGTATTAATAGCGCAAGCAATGTCTTTTCCATTCGGTAACACCCAAATGTACTCGGATCGGGGGTCCCTATTCCACTCATAACATCGAGGTCCTGAGTGCATAGGGGGGCGTATGATCATACATATTAAGGAAACCATGAGCAAGTAGTCTTTGAGCAAGTAAGCAAATAAGCACACAAGTCCATGTAACGAACTGTAGTTTGTAATAATAATTAAACGAAATTTCATTGTTGATAGGATATATATACTACCTCCAAAATAGTAAAAAGGGTAAAAAGGGGGTGTGAGAAACTAACCTTTGAATTGGGATGAAAAACTTGAAAATGAAACGAAAGCGCGTTATATGAACCAAAACGATCGAATCTCACGAGCTAAAATAATAAAAACAAAAGAATTACTAATTAATTTTATGGAAAATAAAGGTTGGTTTTAAGGTTCATGCATTATTATGTATATATACTTTTACCCATTTTAGAGTATTTTAATAATTAAGTCTAACGGATTTTAACAAGTTATTGTTAATAATATTACTTATAAGGTTATATTGATTATAATAATATTTACGGAATTTTAGCATTGCCGGTATTGTTTTATTTTAGTATGAATGTTTGTCGGTTTAGGATCTATAAAATTACAACGTTATATATATTATCTAAATAATTATTTTACAAGATTTAACAAGCGGTTTGGGTTTGTAATAGTTGATTCTTGAACGAAAATTCTAACGGAAATTAGAACAACTTTTATTTAACTAAAAAAACTAAGTTTGTTTGTATGATTTATAAATATATATAAATTTATTATAACTAATAAAAATGATTTTTCAAAAATATAAAATGGGATTGCCATGACGCGGGTTCGAACCCGGGTCTCCATGTCCACAACAAACATAGACAACCACTGGACCAATCATTTTCGTTGTAAACAAATGAAAAAAATAATTAACTATAAACAGAAACCCACTTCATCTTCTTCACCTTAAACCCTAGAAATTTTAATTCTCCATAACCATTTCATGTTTGATTGATTTAGGTTAGGGGTTTTGTTAGACGGATCAAACCAATAAAAACCCACCTATCAATTACCTCTATTGATGCCGGAAAGTGGGTAAACTATGAATTGGCCGGAAACAAATTTGGACGAACAATTCAGCGATATTAACGAGTTTGTGAGTGTAAAGTGATGCTTGTAACTCGATTAGAAGGAGATTAGGGTGCTATTTATAGCCTCAATTGGTCCGTTGGGTGATTAAATCGTGTTAATGAAATCTAATTATTATCCGGCGGTTTTGAGTTTGAATCTGAACGTTGTAGTGTTATTATTCGTAAATGTGTATTGATTAGGTGTTAATATGGTGGAGAAATGAGTTTATAACATTAAAGGTTGATTACAATGGCGTTTTGGGTCGTTTTTAAGGTCGCCGGAATGTTTCTGCCGTCGCCGGAAAAACCTGAGGGAGGGGGAAGAGAGGGCCGGATGGGGTTTTTTATTCATATAATATTATAATTTAAATTCCAATTTTCACTTTAAGCCCTTGTACTTCTTAAATATATATAAAATGTTTTTTAAACTTTATTAATCTTTAACCCTTTAACTTTATAAATATATATAACTAGATAAAAATTTACATACTCTAATATCTTTGGTTCGTTAATTTTTTACGCTCGTATACTTTGATTATTTTATAGACTTTTATAGCTCGGAGATTCATGAATTAAATTAAACAAATAGACAATGAACGAGTAACAACCGTAATTCGTCGTAATTAATATTAAATGATAAACGACAAATACAGATTTATTGAAACGACACAACGGGTCGGTTTAACAAATACGGATACGAATAAAAAATGACAAATGTCACAGCATTCCCTACTTTTGAGAATTTCGTCCCGAAATTAAGTAGAAGAGTCCGTAACAAAAAGATGAGGATACTTTGTTCGCATTTGATCTTCCCATTCCCAAGTGAATTCAGCGCCACGTTTGGATTCCCAACGAACCTTTTCCAAAGGTATACGGCTATGTTTAGTTTTCTTGTCTTTGCGATCCATGATTTCCACCGGTTTCTCGACAAAGTGCATTGTTTCATCGATACGCACTTCGTCTAGTGGTACATGGAGGTTTCCATCAGCAAGACATTTCTTCCGATTTGAAACATGAAACGTCGGATAAACATTAGAAAGTTCTTGAGGAAGTTCGAATGTGTAAGAAACACTACCAACACGAGCAAGAATATTGAAAGGTCCAACGAAACGAGGAGATAGCTTGCCTTTCTTGCCAAAACGAACAACACCTTTCCAAGGAGATACCTTGAGAAGGACACGGTCACCAACATTAATCTCGAGAGGTCGTCGTCGGTTATCAGCGTAACTCTTTTGACGGCTACGAGCGGTTAAGAGGTTTTGTTGAATTTGAGCGATTCGATCAGTAGTCTCTTGGACAAGTTCCGGACTGGTGATTTGGGTTTCACCAATTTCACTCCAACAAATAGGTGATCGACATTTACGACCATATAGTGCTTGGAACGGAGCCATACGGATACTCGAATGATAACTATTATTGTATGAGAACTCAATCAAGTGAAGATGAGAATCCCAGTTTCCACCGAAATCCATGACACACGACCTAAGCATGTCTTCGAGCATTTGAATCATGCGCTCGGACTGCCCATCGGTTTGAGGATGATCCAATCGAGTTCCCAACGCCTTTTGAAGAGATGACCAGAAATGAGAAGTAAAACGACTATCACGATCGGAAATGATACGCAAAGGTATACCATGACGGCAAACGATACGCTGAACATAGATATGAGCGAGTTGATCAACCAAAAACTTTTCATTGATCGGGATGAAATGCGCGGACTTAGTCAAACGGTCAACTATAACTCAAATACCATCGTGACGGTTTCGAGTAGTCGGAAGTTTGAACACAAATCCATAGAGATATCTTCCCATTTCCAAACAGGGATGTGTGGTTGAACGAGCAGACCAGATGGTCGTTGGTGCTCAGCCTTAACTTTAGCGCAAGTAAGGCATTTTCCAACATATAACGCGATATCTTTCTTCATACCGGGCCACCAAAATGTGGTCTGTAAATCAAAATACATCTTATCCGCACCGGGATGAACGAAATATCGAGACTTATGAGCTTCGTCCATGATAAATGTGCGAAGATCATCACGATTAGGAACCCACAAACGATTGAGGTAATACAACAAACCATCGTGCTTAGTTTCAAGTTGATTCTCGACACCGCAGGACATTTCATCGTACATGTTACCCTCGGTGACAGAGATATGTTGGGCTTCGAAGATACGAAGTTGTAGATCGGTTTGAACAGTCACACAATGAAGCAGAATTGATTTCCCCATGTGTCTTTCGACTAAGGGCGTCGGCTACAACATTCGCTTTACCAGGATGGTAACGAATTTCGCAGTCGTAGTCACTAAGTAGTTCGGCCCATCGTCGTTGCCGCATGTTTAGATCTTTTTGGTCGAAAATATGTTGAAGACTCTCATGGTCGGTCAATACCACACACTTAGTGCCATAGAGGTAATGTCTCCAAATTTTCAACGCGAATACAACGGCACCGAGTTCGAGATCGTGCGTTGTATAATTCTTTTCATTAACCATTAGTTGTCGTGAAGCGTAAGCGATAACTTTACCTCGTTGCATAAGGACACAACCGAGGCCTTGGTTGGAAGCATCGAAATAGACAACAAAATCCTCATTGCCCTCGGGGAGTGCAAGGATCGGTGCATCGCAAAGCATGCACTTAAGAGTATGAAAGGCTTCATCTTGCTTTGGCCCCCATACATAAGGTTTATCCTTATAAGTTAGTGAGGTTAAGGGCAAAGCGATCTTAGAAAAAATAAGAATGAAGCGACAATAATAACCCGCAAGATCAAGAAATGAACGAACTTCGGTAAGAGAGGTTGGAGTTTTCCAATTCTTAACAGCTTCGATTTTGGCTGGGTCAACGTGGATACCTTTTTCGTTTACTATATGCCCTAAGAACGGAATTTCTTTCAACCAGAACTCGCATTTTGAAAACTTAGCATAAAGTTGTTCATTCCTTAAGAGATCTAGGACGGAATGAAGATGTTTCTCGTGCTCGGCTTTGGACTTGGAATAGATAAGAATGTCATCAATAAAAACAATTATGAATTTATCTAAGTACGGTTTGCATACGCGGTTCATAAGATCCATAAACACCGCGGGTGCATTGGTTAGCCCAAAAGGCATAACCATAAATTCGTAATGCCCATAACGAGTCCGAAAAGCGGTTTTGGTTATGTCATCTTCATGCACGTGTAGTTGATCATAACCCGAACGAAGGTCAATCTTTGAGAAGCATGAAGCTCCTTGGAGTTGATCAAAAAGATCGTCAATACTAGGCAAAGGATAACGATTCTTGATTGTGAGTTTGTTGCGCTCACGATAATCAATGCACATATGGAAGGATCTATCTTTCTTCTTGACGAAAAGAACGGGTGCGCCCCTAGGAGATGAACTAGGGAGAATGGACCCTTTATCCAAAAGTTCTTGGAGCTGGTTAGACAATTCTTGCATCTCGAATGGTGCAAGACGATAAGGAGCCCTAGAAATCGGCGTTGCACTAGGCACGAGATCGATTCGAAATTCCACATCACGAATAAGAGGAAGACTAGAAACATCATCGGGGAACACCTTAGGATACTCGCGAACAACAGGAATGTCCTCAATTTTTCCTTCTTTCTTTTCCACCTCATGGGCTACGAATGCAACATACTTCTTGCGTAAGTACGTTTGGGCTTGAAAACAAGTGATAAAATTTAGGCTCGAGGAAGAAGGCTTTTCACCAGATACACGAAGAATTTGACCTTTGGCAAGCGGAATGCGAATGAACTTCTCGAAGCAAACAATTTCAGCACGATGAACAGATAACCAGTCCATGCCTACTATGATGTCAAAACTTCCCAATTTCATAGGAATGAGGTCCATCGAGAACTTGTGGCCATCTAGAGTTAATTTGCAACCTCGAATAAACGAGTCAATTGAACAGATTTACCATTAGCTGCTTCATCAGAATACGATTTTTAAGCTTAGATCGGGGTTTAGCAAGTAAAGGCTCAAATTCAAAAGACACAAAACTCATATTGGCACCGGTATCAAATAAAATGGTTACAAAGTGGTCATTCACGAGAAACGTACCGTTCACCATATCGCCGTTTTTCTGAGTTTGATTGGCGTTAATCATAAAATCACGTCCACGATTATCTTGAGGAGCTTAAGCAGCTTGAACGATTTGGTCACCTTGTGGTGCAAGAGCTAAAATTGTGGGATGCGGCTGAACTTGAGCTTGGTTAGCCAACAATGGTGGAACCTGTGGCTGATAAGCTTGTTGGGTTTGATACGTCTGAACCTGGTACAACGAAGCTGGAGCAATCTGAAGTGCATTCACATGTGTGAGTCATGGACACGCGTTGCGAAAGTGGTTAGGGTCACCACAATTATAGCAAGCTCGCAATTGGTTAATAGGTCGAGCATACGAAGCAGGGCGAGGGTTGGGTTGAGCAAACCGTTGAGGAGCAGTAGGTATAATAGTAGTCTCACGACAAGCGATGCTAAGATGCCTAAAACAGTTGCAACGAGTGCATTGGCGGCAAGCGGCATTGGTAGGGTGATGACGCCGATAAAAGTTGCAATACGGATGGGGTCCTTTGTAGAGTTTCTTGGGTGGTGATGCAAGGTTAGTTTGAGGTTGAGGTGCGGTTTTTTGAGTTAGTGCATTGTTCTTGCGCTTCTTGCTATGGTGGTGTGAGGTGAAAGCAGGCTTGGATGACTCAGGTTTCGATTCTTTGGGCTCAGTAGAGGGTTTATCAGCAGGTTTCTTCGATCCCTTCAATGTCAAAGTCCCGGCTTTAACATGATTATCAGTTAAAGTTGAAGCAAGGTTGATTGCGTCACCAAGTTCTTTGGGGGAACTACTCAAAACACTATCTTGAATTTGTCTCGGTAGTCCCCGAATGTACTTATCGATGGCACGCGAGGTTGGGGTAACAAGGTGAGGTACCAGCACACTGAGTTCATTGAAACGAGAAGTGTAAGCTGCGTGCTCATCATTCTCTTGTTTGAGGTTCCAAAACTCATCTTCCAAATTCATAAGCTCACTTGGAGGTAAGAACTGCTTGGTCATCAGTTCTTTTAATTCGTCCCATGGTATAGCCATGGCAGCTTCGGCACCACGGGTTGTCTTTTCCTTCACCCACCAGGTAAGTGCCCCTTTTTCAAAGACACTTGTAGCAAAACGGGTTCGCTTATCATCGGGACACTCAATGTGGAAGAATTTGCTCTCCATTTCTTCATACCACTGAAGTAGGGTAGTGGCACCTTCAGTCCCGTCAAATGCTGGGGGTTTTGTGCTGGTGAAAGTCTTATACGAACAGTGAGATGGTTTAGGCTTGCTTGAAGCAGAGGCGATACTAGCAGAAAGGTTCTGGTGAATTTGGGTCATCATATCGGGAATGACCGCAGCTAGTTGTTTGGTGATTTGACCAGTTAAGTTACGGCTAGAGGTTTTGGAAGAACGGCGCTTGTTGAAATGGATAGACATTCTGCGAACAATAGTAACGGAATTCGTGAGACTCGGAATAGGGTATGGTATACAAAAATCCTTGTTAAAGTTTGCTTTAAAAGAAATAAATATATAGACATAAAAAAATTAAATAAATAAAAATCATAACAGTGGTAATAAATATGGTGTGGAACTTAAGAAACTCGAAATCAAACCGGAAGCTGGGTATTCGTATACAGACTTTCAGTTAAAACACAATGTAAAACATAAAGGAGTGCAACCATATTCTTTTCACAAAGAGAACACGATCACGGTGAAAACTTAAAGTTGTGATTCATATGGAGTTGAAAGTGATATGCTTTGGCCTAATAGGATTCATGCCCTTTCCTAACTCTTCAGGTAAGCAATCGGGTCCCGCGTCTGATTGAGATTTATACCCATTGCTTATCCTTATGTTTCAATAACCTTGGTGTCAAGAGTTTCGGAAAACAAGCACGTCCCCCTTCCAGTTACTACATACCCGCCATAACGAACCATCTTTAAGAAGAAGAAATATCGGAACACCACAAAAAAATCGATAATTGAAAATGTTTGGAAAATCTTTGCTTTTAGGCATAAGCCTTGGACTTGTGTGTGCTCTGCGTACATGAGGCGTAAATGAATTGACAATAAAATATTAAGCAAGTGCATTGAACAATCACATAAGGCCCACATAATTTTCTAATCATGCAGCCTAAACAATTAAGCAAATAAACTATAACTAACTAGAACACTACGTCTAATGTCCTATCTTATAGTCACGGCTCTGATACCAATCTGTAACACCCCGGCTTTAGCGGAATACGCCCGGGTGTGACGAACAGATTGCCCAAAATACATGTGACACTATTAAGTGATAATAATATCATTAATTTATTCAAATCCCAAGTACACAAGTTGTTTAATAAGACAAATATAAAGGAAAAACAATAAAACACATCTTCTTTTTATTCTTTAAATAACCTAACTTCTAGTGTCTTTCGCCATTTCATGCTCTAATGTAAGTACCTGTAGCATATATATAAAATAAAGTCAACTAATTGAATAGTTGGTGAGTTCACACAAGTTTGATACAAGTACATAAAAACCATACAATTCCATGAAACTTTGTGTAGTAATAGCGCAAGCAATGTCTTTTCCATTTAGTAACAACCAAATGTACTCGGATCGGAGGTCGCTATTCCACTCATAACATCGAGGTCCTGAGTGCATAGGGGGGCGAATGATCATACTTATTGAGGAAACCATGAGCAAGTAGTCTTTGAGCAAGTAAGCAAATAAGCACACAAGTCCATGTAATGAATTGTAGTTTGTAATAATAATTAAACGGAATTTCATTGTTGATTGGATATATATACTACCCCCAAAATAGTAAAAAGGGTAAAAAGGGGGTGTGAGAAACTCACATTTGAATTGGGATGACAAACTTGAAAATGAATCGAAAGCGCGTTATATGAACCCAAACGATGGAATCTCACGAGCTAGAAATAATAAAAACACAAGAATTACTAACTAATTTAATGGAAAATAAAGGTTGGTTTTAAGGTTCATGCATTATTATGTATATATACTTTTACCCATTTTAGAGTATTTTAATAATTAAGTCTAACGGATTTTAACAAGTTATTGTTAATAATATTACTTATAAGGTGATATTGATTATAATAATATTTACGGAAATTATCGTTGCCGGTATTGTTTTATTTTAGTATGAATGTTTGTCGGTTTAGGATCTATAAAATTACAACGTTATATATATTATCTAAATAATTATTTTACAAGATTTAACAAGCGGTTTGGGTTTGTAATAGTTGATTCTTGAACGAAAATGCTAACGGAAATTTGAACAACTTTTATTTAACTACAAAAACTAAGTTTGTTTGTGTGATTTATAAATATATATATAATTTATTATAACTAATAAAAATGATTTTTCAAAAATATAAAATGAGTTTGCTATGACCCGGGTTCGAACCCGGGTCTCCATGTCCACAACAAACATAGACAACCACTGGACCAACCCATTTTCGTTGTAAACAAATGAAATAAATAATTAACTATAAACAGAAACCCACTTCATCTTCTTCACCTTAAACCCTAGAAATTTTAATTCTCCATAACCATTACATGTTTGATTGATTTAGGTTAGGGGTTTTGTTTGACGGATCAAACCAATGAAAACCCACCTATCAATTACCTCTATTGATGCCGGAAAGTGGGTAAACTACGAGTTGGCCGGAAACAAATTTGGACGAATAATTCAGCGATATTAACGAGTTTGTGAGTGTAAAGTGAGGGCTGTCTGGGGTTTTTTATTAATATAATATTATAATTTAAATTCCAATTTTCACTTTAAGCCCTTGTACTTCTTAAATAGATATAAAATGTTTTTTAAACTATATTAATCTTTAACCCTTGAACTTTATAAATATATATAACTAGATAAAAATCTACATACTCTAATATCTTTGGTTTGTTTATGTTTTACGCTCGTATACTTTGATTATTTTATAGACTTTTATAGCTCGGAGATTCGTGAATTAAATTAAACAAATAGACAATGAACGAGTAACAACCATAAATCGTCGCAATTAATATTAAATGATAAACGACAAATACAGATTTATTGAAACGACACAACAGGTAGGTTTAACAAATACGGATACGAATAAAAAATGACAAATGTCACAACACTTGTTTTGAGCAATAAAAACGTACAACATACAAAAAGCATACAACTTACATATGTAATTCGACTCAACAATTATATAAACTACACAAAGATACACATATCCTACACATGTGCAGGTTATATGTTTTTCATATGTAGGTTATATATTTCCTTATTCTTAGAACAAGTGTAAGTTATATGTTTTTGTGTAGGTTATATATTTTTTATTGAAATTATGTGAAAGCATGTGTAAGATAGTTTTTTGTATTATTAATTAGAATATATATATATATATATATATATATATATATATATATATATATAATTCCTTTGAAAAATATTATATAACACTTATTATAAAATAAGTACATAAGTTTATATCTTGGTCATAAACTAAACATCTCCTTGATTGTTTTACACGCACATAAACTGAACATCTTTAAAAAAGGGAACATCTCGTTTTTTTTATTAAAAGGACTATCACGTACATACACCTTTTAAATCTATATTAGTGTTCATCATAAGACTTGACAACTTAGCAATATGTGGAGTAACAGTTTTACTACAGCCTTGAATTTAGGCAACAATTAATTATACTATGTCTACAACCAAATTTGTAATTCAAATGTTACTAGTTACTGACACCAGAATTAACTCTGATTATCGAAAGTATGCAATTACACATCTGCCTTTGCCAGAGGTGTGGATATCTTGTCATGATTTTTGTTTTAAATATAATTTTAGAAAGTATAGTTTTTGATTTAAGGAAAAATGAGTAAAAACCATTGAAGTATAATAGTTATGAGATAGATATACCTTAGATCCCCATTGTCTCTGAACCTTAGTGACAAGTGACCAATCCAATCATTATCTTCCTATGACCTCCTTTCTTGACGGAAATAAAAATGACTCCAGGTTCCATAACAAAATTCAGAGATGTTGACAAAAAGGAAATATTTTATTTCATAACTGTTCTTCCTGAAGGAAGAACTTCTGGATTTTTACATCATTTTCCCATAAAGGGGGAGCTTACTCACACATAGCTAAAATTACAAAGAAAATAAAATTTTTGGTAGAGTGTTTTATGCCCCTTCCCTTACAAACATTACAATATATATAGAAAGGAACAGGAATGTAAAGTTCTCTTTGCTTACGTAAGTGCTTATGTAATTTTTACATAATTGAATATGGGTGGGGTCCTAATTACGTGTCCGCCATTATTTCACTGGAGGCTGTCGCTTAGCCTGCTTTACTCACATGCTTGCTTTTCTTTAGTCGATGTACCCATGCGTAGGGTCTAATTCACGTGTATCCTCTATCATTTCGTCTGAGAGGAGGTCGCTTTCTCTGCACTATTCACATGTATGATCTTCTATAATGCGTGCCAGTTCTTGACACAATAATTTTTTGGTGGCAGGACCTACATCGAGCTGGTTGGAGATGATTCTCTGCTCAATGGTTTCTATGGAGTGCTTTTCATCCACAGGTAGAGGGGTTCCACTGTAACTAATAATTACGCAGTTTTGGCTACAATAATTGATTTTTTTGAAACTTTCAACCGTAATTTGTTGAAGGGTTTTTAGAACTTTTAGATATCCATTGACTCTAATGGAGACCCAGTTGCTAACGTCTTCTCGTTCTTCCATTATTTTGGAAGGTTGGACATTTCTTGTTTTGGCTATTCCAACTTATAACACATGTAGAGCGGGAAAGCTTCTTCCTTGATACCAATCTGGTAATGCTGAAGTGCATTCTATGTAGATGTTGGCATCTTTTGCTGCTGCTATTTTTTTTCTGAAGGTTTTTATAGCCTTCTTCATTCCTTCTGTAAACAAATTGATTTCTTCTAAGTTTGTTGAAGGATCAATATTTTTAATTAATCCAGCCGAAAATGCTAGATTAACTAGATGGGGATCTGCTCCTGTACAGAAGTTGTATAGACTCTATGTCATTTTATCTTCTGTGAATATGTGCTCGACTTCAAAGTCCTCAGGCTAAGGGCCCTATCTTTTGACCAAACTGATCGGAATTCGTCTAGAATGATTAGATCGACTTCTTCATTTTGGATTTCAATTCTTTTCTCTATTCTTTTTTCAAAGGGTAAATTTGAAAAGCTAACCGGTGAGATTTTCTTTGTTTTTGTTACAGGCATGGGAAAGACGATAATCCTCTAAGGTATTTCTTTCTTTCCGAATTCTGCTGAATACCTTGTGGCTTCTTGTTGAGCTTGTAATAGGGAGCTGAATTTTATGTAGGGAACTGTTGTATGCTGAATGTATTTTGAGACAATAGCCCAGTCTTCATAGATTCCTCTATGGTCTCCATCAAAAATGACGTAGAACCTCGTTTTTTGATTTCCTGGAGATGTCACCTTTTGAGCATTGGTGGTTTTAATAGTTTTTTGGCAAACTATCAGCCGCGAACGGATTTGAGTCGTATTTACCGGAGTCTTTTGCTTCCGGACTAGAAGATGATTGTGCCTCATCTTTTTCCGTAAGTATGCTTTTTCCCAAAGCATCAGGGATCAACGGACTTGATTTTTCTTTACCTTTAGCCATTTGTAAAGGAACAGATTTTGTTTTTAGACTTTCGTCTTCCTGTACAGAATTTACAGTTATGGTGTTAAACAACTCATTGTATAACGCTATTTGCTGTGCACAACTTGTAATTCTATTAAAAGAATTTTTTTCTTTTAGGCGTAAAGCCTTGATTTTTTCTTTCTCTTATTCCATCACATTTGTTTTTCTAGATTGTAACATCCCGTTTTCTAGTTTGGTTAATAAAATGAAAATATGAGTTATTATGAGTCGGGCTAGTGTTGGGTTAAAGGGAATGGTTTATGGACTTGGGTTATGAAGGAAAGAGGGAAAGACCATGGTCTTAAGCCCATGATCCATAGTTATATAAGCCTTAATTACCCATTTAATCATTCATTTCACACATATTCCATTCACCACCAAAACACACATTTAAGCTCTCTCTCTCTCTCTCTAATTTCTCTCCTTTCTCTAGCCGAACCAAGATAAAAAACCGATCCCGATTCAAGATAATGATAGTATGATGTTGTATGAACTCAAACCCGTTAGATTTAGTCACGAAACGGCGAGCCGACACCATTAAACCTTTAAAGTCACGAGATCCGGGTGGAATCGGGTATAAACACCAAAGATGAGTTTAGGGTCACCCTAGCTCAGATCTGGATCAAACAGGGCGAAAAACGGTGAAAAACGGTGGAATACGAGTCAGATCTCGTTTTTCCGGCGAAATCGCGGTTTTCCGGCGCCAGAAAGGCGGCGTACGAGGATGTCAGAGAATGTTCTGACATTCTGACCCAAACCTAATTCGTTAGCAGAGAGTTAAAGAACTAGGGGTAATTCGTCAGGGTGATTCGTTAACGGAAGCCTAACGAACTAGCCTTAATTCGTATACAAATTCGTTAAGGTCCAATTTGATATGAAAACCAGTTCGTTATAATGTCTAATTCGTTATGGGGACTGGTTCATTATAAGGGTTCAATTCAGTAAGAAGTTCAATTCATTAACCAGACCAAATGAATAAGGTCCGGTTCATTATAAGTCCAATTCGTTATAAGGACCAATTCGCTATAAAGGCCAATTCGTTATGAAGTAACGAATTAGTCAATTCGTTATGGAAGAAAGAAGTAACAAATGAATCCCGATTCGTTAAAAAAGCAGAATAATGAACTAGACTTTGAGAGAATTACAGAACTGTCCCTTGACTTAGAAAGAATGAATTAATTACAAAATAGCCCTTGAACTTTATTAATATATATAAGATATCTTAAAGGATTGAGAGGTTAACAATAAAATATTATCATGAAATCCTAATGGAAAATGTGTTAAGACAGTTAATGAAAATAAAATTTTTCCAAGAAGACCTGGCATCTTAACCCCAGCTGGGGGCTCTGCCCCTTGGACCCCGCTAGGGGCTGCCGCCCCTGGAACCCGGCTGCCAGGGGCGTTGCCCCCGGACCCCCGTTCGTTGAGGTTTATAATTAGACTAGAAACGCGATATGGGTAGTGATAGTTAATTGATACGTGTAATTGTTATACAGTTAGTCGTGCACAGCTAAGGAAAGGAATAACAATTAACGGTGAACGTAACCGAGTTCAAGTGAGTTTCTAGTCCCATTCATTGTTATGTTTTCGGGGCTGTGTGCATACTCGATGTGATTAGTTAATACACTTACCTTAAGTGGTAAGTGTATGCCTTATATGATTATGTATGAATGAATGCTTGATGGTGCTTGAACGATCTTCGGATATTTCATGTACCGTCGGGTGATAGTTTGAAGATACGAACGATATGTAAATAAAGTATGAATGATTGCTTGTCGGTACGTGAACGATCTTCGAATATTGCACGTACTGTCAAGTTATAATGTTATGTATAATGTACGAATGACATGTATATATGTTCTGAAGGAATGTAAGGGATAGCCAGGTACAAAAGAAAGGGACCGGACCCTAATAATATCCGAGGTAGAAATGGGACCGAGCCCTTTATAAATCTCAAGGCAGAAATGGACTGAGCCCTAATAATACTCAAGGCAGAAAAGGGACCGAACCCTAATAATATCCTAGGCAGAAAAAGGACCGTACCCTGATAATATCCGAGGGAAAAAGGGACCGAACCCTAATAATATCCGAGGCAGAATAGAATAATGTGAAGTAGAGTTTAGAATAAAGTATGAATGTAAGTTTGTATATTTTGAACGAATTATGAAAGTATGAAGTATGTATGGAAGTACGTAGTTATGAATGTATTGAATGTTGTATGATTAAATAGAACTCACTCAGCGTAGCTGACTTTTAGTATGCACGCAGGTTAACAGATTGAGACTGATGGTTTGAGTGGGACACATCGCAGGATGGAAGATGCTGGCATCTGAAGATTTGTCGTGATGTTTGAAATACTATGTTTTATATTATGATTTTAAATGACAAGTTATGGATGTTTGTAATGAATGGTTGACTTTTATATTATTCCGCAAAAGTTTTAATTAACTATGATATTTAAAACTGTGTTTACGAGTAAATCCAACGTTAAAGTGAGACACCGGGATCGGGGTCTTACAAGTTGGTATAAGAGCAAAGTTCGATTGATCTAAGTATCCTACATGCTTAGACTCTAAGAGAGAATGGAATTTAAGTAAGAAAAGAAAGAAGATGCCAATTCAAGAATGCCATGTGTCACACAAGCAAGCTTAGTAAAAGTAAAGTATGTGATTAAATTCACATTTAAAATAGAATGATGAATGAATGCTAGCTTAAGTGCTAGGGATAAGAGAGTATGATGATATGAACTGTTTGATTGTCTAACTGTTAGAAGTAGAACTAGCACAAGTGAACTCACAAAGGGAAGTGTATAGGACACGGAGAGTAACATGATCAGCTAATCACAGCTGGCCACTGTTATTACCTGTTAGCCTTACTATCCTTGTACTAAATGGTTCCTTAAGTGATGGCGTTTGTGTTTTCCTTATAGAGTACAAATGGTTGAAGAAAGGAAGACCGTTGAGCGAGGAGGTCGTACAGGATGTTGTGGTAGGCCACGCATTGTCCGAGAACCTTCTGTGAGAGCAGCCACTAACACAGAGGGAGAAGGGAGTGCATCTGGTCGAAATCCGAGTAACAACGAAGGGTATCAACTTGACCCTGCCGTTCAAGTTGCCATTGCCCAAGGTGTAGCAACTGCTGTGAAGAACATGAATCATGAAAGGTCTGCTGAGAAGTCTGGGGAGAAGAGTAAGAAAGATGATGAAGGAGAGAAGGGTGACTCGAGCGAGGTTCGATCGGTGAAGGTTGATGACCGAAAGAGAGGCCGAGGTGGGTGCAACTACAAGTCATTCAAAGGTTACGATCCGCCGAAGCTAACTGGTTTGGGAGGCACTATCGCTACTTTCCAATGGATAACCACTATGGACAAGGTTATCCGCATTAGCGAGTGCCGTCCCGACCAAGCCGTGGGTTATGCTACCCAATCTTTCAGTGATGAAGCAATATACTGGTGAGAGTCAATTGAGTAGAGGAAGAGTCCAGAAGAGATCAAAGCTATGAGGTGGTACGATCTGAAGGAATCGGTGATGAAAAGATTTTTTCTGGATGCGCAGGTTGAACGGGTTGAAATGAAGTTCTTGAGTCTGAAGGTGGGTAAGATGACACACCGCAAATACACCACTAAATTCAACCGCATGTCAAGGTTGGTGTCAGACATGGTAAACACTGAGGCCAAGCGGATCAAGTGTTACCTTAGGGGACTGCCGCAGAATGTTCGCGTTTTGGTCAAGGCTAGTGGACCTGGTACCTTTGATTCTGCTGTAGGACTCGCGAAAATGGTTTACGATGATCTGTCGACAGATGATGTGGTGGCGGAAGAGAAGAAGGATAAGAAGTGGGCCGCCCCTGTTAAACGATCCGATACTCAGTTGTGGAATCCTAGAGACAAGAAACGGAGGGTGTGGGAGAAGAAGTCGTGTAAGACTTGTGTCAAGGCACACGGTGGCGAGTGCTGATGGAGTAAGAGTTCGGAGGTTTGCTATAAGTGTGGAAAGAGTCATGTTGGTGAGTGCAAGTTTGGTACGAATGCTTGTTACAAGTGCGGGAAGGTGGGGCATTATGCTACAGATTGTACTACAAAACCCACGTGTTACAAGTGCGGTAAGACGAATCACTTTGCTAGAGAATGCACCGAGGGTGAAGCTGGAGGAAGTGGGAAGAAGGATGGTGATCAAGCTAGGCCTAGGACTAGAGCCTACATGCTGACTCAGGAACAAGCTAAACAGATTCCAGATGTTGTGGCTAGTACGTTTTTTAGTAAACGGTATTTCTGCTTCAGTATTATTTGATTCGGGTACGAATAAAATTTTCGTGGCTACACCATTTAGTAAACTAGCTTAAATGAAATGTTGTCAAGTGTCTGAAGCCCTTATAGTAGAAACCGCTAGTGACACTTCGGTTAAAATAATGAGAATGGTTAAAGATTGTAAGATAGAGTTAGAGGGACATGAGTTCCCTGTTACTTTGTATGTTATGACCTTAGGAGGGTTCGATGTAGTTTTGGGAATGGATTGGTTGTCTGAGTATGAAGCTCAGATAGCGTGTAAGAGTAGCATAATAAAGCTAAGGTCCTTGGATGGTAGTGCGGTGACGGTTAATGGTGATAAGGAAAGTTCTGGGCTTAATGTCATTTCGATGATAAAAGCCGAAGGTTTGTTAAGGCGAGGGTGCGGTGCCTAACTGGCGTATGTTGTCAATGCTACGGCCGAGACGAAAGAAATGAAAGATGTTCGTATTGTGTGCGACTACCCAGAGGTGTTCCCTGAGGATCTTCCCGGGGTTGCTTACCGTCTAGCGCTGTCCGAGATGAAAGAATTGATGTCCCAACTGCAAGAACTCCTCAACAAAGGTTTCATAAGATCAAGTGTTGTAGGTTCCCTGGACGGATCACACGAGATATCGCGTTCTACTCAGGTGCGGAATCCCTGCGTAGATCGTTACGAGTGTAGAAAGCAAATCAAACAAACACGATACAATAAACGAACACGTTATATTGATAACCGAACACGTGATACGATATCACTATTACAGACTCGTTAACCAAAACTGCTAACAACTATCACACGATTCACTGAACAACTCGTTACTAATCAATCCGTAACCTATATATAAATACACGACAACTTCGCCTGATATGTTCAGGCGAAGTTGTCCATAACTTCGCTTGTTCAACAAGTTCGCCTAGGCGAACTTGTTAACAACTTCGCTTTAAACAAAAACATAAATAACAATACAGACTCAATTACAGACACTAGACTATGAACTACTGACATTTATGCACCAACAGACTCCCCCTTGGCAGTAGCTTCATATCTCGATCTTTAAGCTCTTGTCTTGTAATCCTGTATCTTCACGCATGCACTCCTTCTCTAACACATACCGTGACTACTCGCTGATATTTCCTTGCTTCGTCCTTCCAAGCAGGAATATAGAATATCTTCTTTTCATTCAACACTTGCAAATCAGCTTTCGATAAGTTAACAAGATGCATCGGATCATACACCCTCAGCACTTCTTGTTCGTCTTCGTCTTCCATCACGGCTTCAGCAGTCTGGCAATCAACATACCACCATTTAAGATTCTTCAACACATCTTGAGGCATAGTCTTCATTGGAACCTCCTTAATGCATCGGATCGGTTTGTACTTCATCACCATCCATGGCTTGCCATCTGCTCTCATTCCCCTTTCTGTATCTTCCACGAGCTTTCCCTTTTGTGGCTTTAATAAATCAAACTTCTTCTCTTTTATGCTTTCTTTCCACACGATCTTCCCAATAACTCTTGCCATGTTGTCGTCACTTCTATTAAACAGGCCCAACCTAGCCAAATCCTTCACCTCACATTCTGGCAATGTATTGAGAGATCTCAAGGTTCTCTTGAAGTACTGAATACCATCAAAACGCTTCACCACAAACAACTTTATCTGTTCATCATATATCCAACAGATAATTCCCTTCTTCGACTCAGCATAGCCTTTGATGTTATAACTCTTCTTGAACATGGTTGGAACAGCAGGCTTCTTGGTCTTAATAAACCAATGAGCACAGCCTTCCTTCCACCTAGGCTGCTCCTCCCACTCAGTCTCATCGTTTTCCATCTCAGTACCCATATTGGCTTTCTCCACATCTGGGATCTCGTGTTCAACATTTTCTTCTACTATCTCACCCTCTTCAATCTCATCTTCAATCACAATTTGTGCGCCAATCTTCTCAATCTCCTCAAACGGCAGCACATCATCATCAAACACATCATCATCCTCTAGCATATCATCATCTAATTCTCTCAACGCATCAATCACATCATCTTCATCATCAACCATCACCACCTCATCACCACCAACTGCACCTGCAGACTCCCCCTGAGCTGTGGAAGTCCCAAGAGCTTGAGTAGTTCTTGGCAACTCACCACCTGCACCTTTCGGTGCATTGGGATCATCGTCTCTGTCGTTTCTTTTCTTCGTCCTTAACTCGTCGCCTCTACAGCCTGTCTCCCCCTGAGATGCCAAGAACTCCTTCATAGCATCTATAATACGCCCATGTTCAACCAGGAGGGACGACTGTAGTTGATTCTCTGCTACAAGGCGTTGAATAGCCTGGGTCTGGATAAAGTTTATCCTCGATTGCTCTGCCACGACCCGCTCAAGTGCAGCTATTCTCTCCGAGTCTGAGAGGGTTGCATCGAAATCAAACCTCATGTTAGATGTGTCTTGAGTATACTGAGGAGGGATCTCGAATGTAACCGAGACTTCAGAAGCAGTTGTGGACGTAACCGCAGGTGGTATCGTGACCGACAACCTTGCAGTTGCGACGACCGTCGACTCTACAAACCGTGCCACCACCTCTGAAGGAGTAAGCGTTGGAGGTGGTAACGACACAATCTCCGGAGTCGTCGTCTGTAGTGTGATGGATGGGATGCCAACAGCTGGTGTAGCCACCACAGGAACATCTGCAGCGCTTGTAACCTGTACAGAAGTAGGAACAATTGACATACCTGACAGTGCGGATGGAGCAAAACATATAACACGTGAAGTCTCTCCAGCTCCCATACCAGCACCTGTCCTTTCACGTCTCGAACGTCTGATCAACTTGTGTATGTCCTCCTCTTCTTCCTCTGACTCACTATCATCCACCGTCCTCTTTCTCTTCCCCAACGTCCTCTCTCTAGTCACCAACATCCTCCTCGCCTCATCCATAACGTCGTCAAGATCTGAGTCAGCCACCGTCGTAGCTGCTCTAGTCACAATCACTTCCCTCACCTTTGCAGCAGAGACCTGCACTTCTTCATGTGGATCAAAACGATCCATGTCGAAGAAACTTTGGCCGCCAAATGCAGCATCAAGGTTAACATCCTCCTCAGCCGATACAACAGGCACAGTAGGTACATCACGAGTTGCTCCTGCCTGTTGTGGTTGAGGGTCTCTGAACACGTCCCCCCGAGCTGGCACATACCCCGGGTTTATCAAGTACCCGAAGAGTGGAGTATGCCTTGGACGCAGTTCAGGATTGCTCCTCGCACTGGATATGCGACATTGAGCAAAGATACGTTTGCTCACACTCTCCACGTATCTTATCGGGCGTGGTTGAGGCAAATTCGGAGCCACACGGTTCAAGATCATCTGGATGAATCTTGGATACATTATGAACCGCTCCCGAGCTATCGCCCTCCTCTGTCTGTCGATCTCGTAAAAGACCATCTGACTAAAGCTATAACGTTTGTTATAAGTCAAAGCAGTCATTGCTGACTGCATGGTCGCACCCATACCGTCAGTGCCCGCCTTCCTCCCAGACATGCATACTATCATAACGTGCATGAGGAAGCGCCACTGGTCGAGCAGGAACCCCTTCCGTCTCTGGGTATCGCCCAATGGACCAGAATAGCCCATTCGCAGAAACGCTCCATCACGAAACGGAGCCACAAAGTCAATCGGGTCGTCCCGAGTCTCCTCTCCAAAGCGTAACGCCACCCGAATTTGTTCAGATGAGAACTGAACTTCTTGATTATTTACTGTTGATCTCATGACCGGGGGCTTAACACGACATCATACTCCACCGTCTGCCAGAAATCCTCGATATTGGGTAAGGATATCGGCAGAGTCGTCGTGATTGCGTGAAATATCCTCGAGCGAATGAGGAAAGAAATGATCTCACGGTAGTCTTCTACTCCGCTCGCTTCCGGGTCTAAGGTAATGTACATATTGTGACCCGGGAAGAATTGCCTATGATTGTCTCCTCCGTCATCGCCTCCAGCACCTCCAGCACCGGCAACAGCAGCCATATCTGCAACAAACGAACCAAGTTAGATAAACATTAAGACATAACACAAGTTCGCTTGTTACCATGAGCGAAGTTGTGATAAAAACTGTATAGGCGAAGTTAAAGTTGAGGCGAAGTTGGGAACAACTTCGCTTCATCTTTAAGTTCGTCTAATAATTGTTAAGTTAAAAGGATCCAGGCGAAGTTAAAGTTGGGGCGAAGTTGGGAACAACTTCGCTTCAACTTTAAGTTCGCCTCACCACAACATCGCCTCAGGCGAATTTAAGCTTCAGGCGAAGTTGAGCATCAGGCGAAGTTACAGATAACTTCGCCTAAACCTTAAGTTCGCCTGAATATGAATGGGCGACAGTGAGTTTGATTCAAACTCTAAAATCCGATGTTTCGATTAATTTTGACGATTGAGGAGGCTAAAACACATGATATTAATGATAACTAAACGACCAGGTTGTACATGACCACGTGAAAACAAGTTTTGAAATCGGGTTTAAGGATCGGTCGTCCGAGGTTATTACCCGGTTGTCGAAACAACCTTAGATTAACATCAATGAATGGATAATACAATGTAATAACCCAACCAACCTTTAAATCGGTTTGAGATCGAAGAAAGAAAACAAGTATGGATCTGTATATAAGTTCGCTGTGAAAACAGAGGATATAAGTTCGCTGAGTTGAGAATAATGAACTGTTTGACTCTTGAAAATCCTTATATAGGGGCGAAGTTATACAGGCGAAGTTAAGGATAACTTAGCCTAGGCGAAGTTATCTACAACTTCGCCTGTTCAACAACATCGCCTATATTTATAAAATTTAACCTTATAATTTTAACATTTTTTTAATCAAGTTATAAAGCTTTTCTTTAAGAACTAAATGACACGATCAAGTCCAAGTAACCTGTTATAAAAAAAAATACAACTACATAAAAAGAAAACTTTAAACAATTTAAGTATAAGGGATCAAATTTCAGTCTCGATAGGGACTGCTACGTTTTAGAAAAGATCCAAACAGGAATCATACTAAGTATGTGACTGTCACATAGATCCGTGTTTAGCTGTATTATGACATAAGGAAACAGGTTGTAAGCAGGTAAATAACTTAAGATGGTTTTCATCGTTTCTGTGATACGAGTTAGGTTCAATTATGCCTCAAAATTTAAGTGGGCAACAACTCAGAAATATTGATGCCTCCTATCTATCCTCAAAGCGTATTTGGCTTTCCCCAAGTCACCCCGAATTGACCTCGACCCATAGTGTCTGATTAAGTTTGTAATTACTCTTCATCTGCTTCCCGTTCTCCTTCTTACTCTATGATTGAGAAGTCTTGACATTTTCAGCTATAGAATGTTTCATTAACTCAAATTTATTTATTTATTTATTTTTTTATATTTTTTTTAATAACTCACAAATTTACATAGACTTCAGAGTAGTAAACCAACTGCAAGTCCCGAATCTGGATCGCTGCAGTTTCTTGAAACGCTATCTTCACGGGAATCAGAACACACATGGGCTCGTGTATGACTGGGTAATCGCTTTTCTGCCTATCATTCGGAAAGATATATATGAAGACATGCAAAACTCTTAAGGAGTTTCCACGTAAAATCAAGTAGATTTAGTTTGTATCACGTCTACTTTTACGCACCATAAAAAGTTACCATGACATACAATGACTGTCCTAAAGCCTTTTAAGCCTAATAACTTCACTAGTTAAGCACACAAAGTTAGTATATCTATCATTTTCCAAGGTTGGATTAATTTTCTGTTTAACATAGCAAACGTACTTCTTACGAAGTAGTAGACTTGAAAAATAATTTCATTTCCCAAAAATTTTTTTTGACATTTATCACCCCGACCAAAACAAAGTCTTCAGGTAAACGGCTATCCCGAAAATCCAATGGATCAGCTGGACCGACCACATACTAGTATGTGTCCTTCTAACTAAGTATGATCGACTAATTTTCAGCGAAAGAAAGAAAACTCATCATAAACCGCCCCGGTCACTTTCAGTCATCTGGTTAATGGCTATCCTCATATTCTACAAGTAGAAATGAGGACCAAAACATATCCTAAGACATGTCCTTCAAACTGTGGTAACCGACATAATTTTAAGCGATAGTAACCCTTTTTTTTATTTTTTTATTTTATTTTATTTTTTTAATATAACATGAAAAGCATGGCTACTCGGGATTGATCATCCCATTAAACTCGATAAGGTTTTGAAATCTTGATTTGTCAAACGCTTTAGTATAAAGATCAGCGAAATTATCAAGCGTATCCACCTTTTCAAGCACAATCAGTTTCTTCTCAGCACAATCCCGTATAAAATGATGACGTATGTCAATATGTTTAGTTTTACTATGTTTCACGGGATTGTTAGTTACTGAGATAGCAGCTGTGTTATCAATGCAAATAGGAGTAAGTAAGAAATTCAGACCATAGTCGCGCAACTGTTGTTGAATCCAAAGAACCTGGGAGCAGCAGTTGGATGCTGCCATGTATTCTGCCTCACAGGTTGAAATTGCGACCGAAGTCTGTTTCTTGCATTGCCACGACACCAATCTGCCACCAAGAAACTGACATCCTCCAGTTGTTGACTTCCGACTCTGATTGCACCCTCCATAATCAGAATCTGTGTAAGCGACTAGCTCCAAGTCTCCTCCTCTCGGGTACCACAACCCCAGCTTCGGTTTGCCCTTGAGATACCGCAAGATCCTCTTCACACCCTTCATGTGAGATTCCTTTGGGTTTTCCTGAAAACGAGCACAAAGACAAACAGCAAACATTATATCAGGCCTAGAAGCAGTTAAGTACATTAAAGAACCTATAATAGCCCAATATTGAGTTGCGTCCACATCTGCATCACCGTCTGACTCAGCACCCAATTTGTGATTGACTCAGATTGGAGTGTCGAATGGAGAGCTGTCCTCCATCTTGAATCGTTTGAGCACATCATGGACATACTTGGTCTGATGAATGAACATCCCATCCTTCTTCTGATCAACCTGCAATCCTAAAAAGAAAGTTAGTTCACCCATAGCACTCATTTCAAACCTTTTCTTCATGACGGCCTCAAACTCCTGACACATGGAGACTTTTGATGCAGCAAAGATAATGTCATCCACGTAGACTTGCACCAGCAGGAAGTCGCTTCCTTCTCTCTTAACGAACAACGTGCTATCAATTTTCCCTCTTTCAAACCCATTTTCAAGCAAGTAATCTGATAAAGTTGAGTACCAGGCACGAGGTGCCTGATGTAGTCCATACAATGCCTTGCTTAACTTGTACACGTGGTCTGGAAAGTCTGGGTCAGGAAAACCCGGAGGCTGCTCAACATACACAACCTCATCAACTTTCCCATTCAGAAACGCACTCTGCACATCCAACTGAAATACCTTCATCTTTTTATATGCAGCAAACGCCAAAAACAATCTAATGGCTTCCAACCTTGCCACAGGAGCGAACACTTCATTATAATCAATACCCTCTTGTTGATTAAATCCTTTCACAACTAGCCTCGCCTTGTTTCTTATGATAATCCCTTTCTCATCTTTCTTGCACTTAAACACCCATTTTGTGCCTATCGCATGCACATTTTTCGGTTTTTCAACCAAATCCCATACTTCCATTTTCTTGAACTGAGCCAACTCTTCTTGCATAGCTTCGACCCACGAGCTGTCCTTTAAAGCCATTTGATAATTCTTCGGCTCAATCTGGCTGATAAAGCAGGTGTACAAGCAATCGTTGATTATCCCTGTCTCCTTGATGCTTGTGTAAACACAGGTGTGCTCATTCAAGCTACGTCTTGTTTGTACACCGGAGGACACATCACCCATCACATTCTCCAAAGGGTGATCTTTATGAATTCTCGTGGTCGGAACAGAACCGACATGCAAATTGTCTTCCAAGTTAGAAGAGAGCTCGTCTATGGTTGTTTCATCCTGAGAGTGAAATGGATTGAAAAATTCTTCTTCAGTCGAGGTAGCAGGGGTATTGACAGCATTTGATGAGGAAGGTTGACATTTATCGATCAGCTGTCTTTGCAATAGATTCTCTTCCTCATCAAGGATCATCTTCGGAGCAATTCTTTCTTCTTCTTCTTCTTCAGAAATATCCAAATACGGTATGTTAAAAGACTTAAAATGTTTAACATAGTCGAAAAACTCCGCAGGTCCGTTGCTTGGTTTTGGCGGTTGGTAACTTGTGATATCGGTGTTACACACCACCTCAACCTCGCTGGTCGATGTATTGAAGACATGTCTGTTGGGAGTCCCAACAACATAACCGACTAAGATTCCTTCATCGGCTACTTCACCAAACTTCGAATTTGTCTTCAAAATCGAACAAGGGGACCCGAATGGTTCAAGACCACTCAAGTTGGGCTTTCTCCCATGCATAAGCTCATAACACGTTTTACCAAGTCTTTTAACAGTTAAGACCCTATTCAGAACATAACAAGCTGTAGCAACAGCTTCAGCCCAAAACACCACAGGAAGCTTCGAATCAGCCAGCATAGTTCTGGCTCCTTCAATTAACGTTCTGTTCTTCCTTTCAGCCACTCCATTCTGTTGCGGTGTATACGGAGCGCTGTATTGGTGTTCAATCCCTCTCTGAAGGCAGAAGATCTCCATCTCAATATTCTTGAACTCCGTTCCATTGTCACTCCTGATGAACTTAACCCTTTTATCCATTACGTTCTCAACTTTGGTAATCAAATTCTTCACCATCTGAGCCGTTTCGTCTTTTGATTTCAGGAAATACACCCACGAATATCGTGAGGAGTCATCAGTGATCACCAAGCAATAAGAAGTTCCTCCAAGACTTTTTGCATTCACGGGACCGAAGAGATCCATGTGAAGCAACTCCAGAGTACTGGCAATTGAATTGACTTTCTTGGTGAGATGGGTTTTCTTGTGCTGCTTTCCCTTCTTGCACGCTATACATTTATCTTCAAAATTGAAATTTTTCAAGGGAACGCCCAGCACAAGCCCATTCCTGACAATGTGGTTCATCTTCCGAAGATGAATGTGCCCCCTTCTCCTATGCCATAATTCGGACTCTGTTTCACTCGCTTTTGTCATAAGGCATGATTCTGCCGTGGCCATTTCAGTTGATCTCATATCCATAGTGTACGTATTTCTTTCACGTGGAGCCTTCATCAAAATCCACTCCTCAGGTATCTGAAAACCTGGTTTCAACACAATCGCCTCGTTCTTTGTAAAATGAACGGTGTACTCCTTATCACAAATCTGTGACACACTTAGCAGATTGTATTTCAATTCTTCTACAAAGTTAACATTCTCCAATGTCATCTTTCCGTTCGACACCGTTCCCCTTCCAGTAATATTGCCTCCACTTTCTCCGGCAAAGCTTACTCTCCCTCATTGAACAGGTTTCAAATCGTGTAACAAGTATTTGTTACCCGTCATGTGCCGGGAACAGCCGCTATCTACAACCCAAAGATTGTTGGCAGCCCTGTTCAACTGTTCCTGTACAATAAAGCAAAAAATTAGAATTTAGGGACCCAAGACCAATTAGTCTTGGATCTATACATCCCAAACTTTGGCTTTCCAAAGTTAGTATCTCGATAACTCCTGTAAGTCCCATTAGGATATCTTACTGAAGATTGATTGTAAGGCCTTCCAAACCTTTGAGAATTGAAAGTATTATAGCTTGTGGTTTGGTTATTAGAAGTGTAAAACTGAGATTTGTTTCTATGAAAACCTGAATTATTCACATTTTTGAATTTTAAGTGGTTTTCATATTTAGGAGCATAATAATTACTATTAGGTCTATTCTCAGCTTTAGTAGGCCTTACACCTCTAAATCGCTGCTTCAGAGGGCAATTTGCAACAAGATGTCCTAATTGATTACATCTAAAACAACACCTATGTTCAACCTTTTTATCAACAGGTGTTTTAGATGTCGAGGCTATATTACTGCCAGTTCGTCTCACATATGGTGGGACGTACGGGTTGAGTGGAGTACTCCTTTTATTTGTTTTATCTTTTTCTCCACTCTTGGGCAACACAACCTCCTCTTTTGCCTTACCAGACTCGGATGACTTATCCGAATCTGACGAGACAGGACTTTGATCAGAAATTTCAACACTTGAAACAGGCGAACTTGTTTCGCCTCTACTAACATTTGGTTCTTTAATGGTTACTTTAATTGGCACTGTCTGAGCAACCTCAAAGTCAACAGATTTCTAAACACTAGGGTTAAAAGTGTAATTGTGATTGTACGGTGGTGGAACCTCATGATAACCGATTCCTCCCCTCTTGACTGAGGAACCTTGATCACTAACAAGGTGATCAAGTATAGCAGAGGAATTTCTGAACTGCTCCAGTTTTCGATTCAGTTCCACCACTTTCACCTGGTGGTCAGCAATCTGTTTTTCTCTCTCAGCAATTAGTTTGGTCTTTTCTTCCAAAACCTCATAACTTAAATCAATCACTTCAATTTTTTCAGCAAGTTTAGTTTTTAAACTTTTAACATCTTTTTCACAAGCTTTTATTTTAATTTTATAATTATTTTCTCTTGATTTAATAAAGTGATGATCTTCTTTTATGGTTTTAAATTCAGCATCCAACCTAACATACTGATCAGTTATGGTTGCTAGTTGCTCAGACAAGTTCTCACATTTTGAACATATAGGTTTAGAACATACCTCGGAGAGCTGGTCATTGTCATCTGCCATAAGAGCTTTTTCTTCTTTGGTAGCCCTCTCACTTTCTTCAGTTTCAACCTTTGCCAAATTTGCCTGCTCAAAAGTTTCTTTAGAAAGCAGGTTCCAGTTGTATTCACCATCTCATCTGGAAATCATGGCACTATAATCTTTTCTTCCCTCATTATGCTGTGTAGACTTTCCTTGACCACGTTCTACATGCTCATTCCTACACTCCTTTGCAAAGTGACCGTTTTGTTGACAATTGTAGCATCTCACCTTTGACTTGTCGAACCCTGGTCTTCCTCCGACAAACTTTCTACCGGTCTTATTCATAAACCTTTTCACCCTCCTCACAATCATCGCCATCTGCCATTGTAGATCCATTTCTTCCATATCGTCAGTATCAATCTGATCGTAATCTTCATCCAACATAGCTGGATCAACAATCTTCCCTTGAATATAGTTCTCATAGGAAGCGATAAAAGAAGCATAGAGACCAAACTGCTCTTCAGCAGACTTGACACTCATAGGCATCTTGGAGTAGTTGTTGCTGGGAACACTTGAAGAACAACTACTCTTGCTTACCTGGGGTTGAGAACCACTCGATCCAGCTGCTACATAGCAAACATCCCCATTTGTGTTAACTGACACATGCCCCTCATGAGATGAGTTGGGGCCCGACTCTCCCTTTGTGTAGTAGGCAGCCGATTCAGTCTTCGATCCTGAGCTAGTGTTGACTTTAGCTCCATACATACCTGGATCTTAAACCTGATCCATAGAGGTCTCTTTTCTGGCCATGTTAAGCTCAAAGGTTCTGAGCTTGTTGACTGCTGTTTCTAGATCATATGTGGGAAAGTCTTTGTCTTCCCTCATCAGCACAGTGTACATCTCCCATTTTGGTGGGAGAGCATCTAGAAGCTTCTCAACTATTTCTTCTTCTCGGTAGGAAATGGAATAGTTGCTCAATTCAGTCATCAGATGGTAGTATCGAGTGATAATATCATCTAAAGATTCATTCTTCAAATACTTGAAGACTGAGAACTGGGTTTTGAGCAATTTTATCTTTGAAGCCCGGATTCCTACATTCCCTTCAAATCTGCTCTCAAGAGCTTCCCAAAGCTCTCTTGCTGATGTGTACTTTCTAAACGTATGAAGGATCTCTTGTGGAAGAGGCATAGTAATAGCAGCATGAGCCTTGCTCTCGGCCTCATACATCTTTTTCTCTTCTTCTTCCATTTTACTATACTTCTTGATTTGGTCACGACCTTCATACTCCATAATTGGTGGAATATACCCATCCTGGATGCATACCCACATCTTCGCATCCTGGTATTTGACGTACTGTATGAACCGATCCTTCCATGCAACGAAATCGGTTCCCTTCAGCAATCTTGGGGCCTTGGTAGCCGACCCTGCTTCAACTTCCATCTTCACTAACTCAGAGATGTTGATCGACGACATCTTTCCCGAAAGTAAGAAACCTGAAAAGTTAAAAGTTTTTTTTTTTTTTTTTTTTTTTAAAGTCCTGTAGGCGAAATTACGGATAACTTCGCTTGAAGTAGGCGAAGTTGTAGAGAACTTCGCTGAAGAACTTCGCTGATAACACTGCTGATTAACTTCGCTGATTCTTAACTTCGCTTGAGGTAAGCGAACTTAAGAGGTAGGCGAAGTTGTAGAGAACTTCGCTTGAGTTAAGCGAACTTGAGAAGGTAGGCGAAGTTGTGGATAACTTCGCTTAACCTTATATCTTCGCCGAAACCCTACGCACAGTGACGGCAACTTCGCCTGATGAACACGAAGTTTCTGCAGATCTGTAAATCGGATTTTAACGAGGTTTTTGACGGTGTAAAGGCTTGAACACGATGGTAGGAGGTAAGAATGATCAAAAACACCAAAAACACGTCCCGCGAATAGTCGAAACGGGACGATTTCTACACCCGCGTGAATATCCCGAACCACACAAAGAAGGATGGAAGTATGAGAATATGCATAGACTATCACGGGTTGAACAAGCTTACGGTGAAGAACCGATATCCTTTGCCAAGGATTGATGATCTGTTTGACCAACTGCAAGGTTCAAGTTGGTTCTCCCGAATAGTTCTCAGATTAGGCTATCATCAGCTGGAGGTGAAAGAGGCAGAGATCCCTAAAACAACGTTTTGGACGCGGTATGGACACTACGAGTTTCTCATGTTGTCATTCGGTCTAACTAATGCTCCCGCAACATTTATGAACATGATGAATAGGGTGTGTCAGCCGATGTTGGATAAGTCACTTATCGTCTTCATCGATGATATATTGATCTATTCAAAGAGCGAGTCTGACCATGCCGAGCATCTGAGAAAAGTATTGGAGACTCTGAAGAAATAAAAGTTGTACGCTAAGTTTTCGAAATGTGTTTTTTGGTTGCGAGAAGTGCAATTTCTAGGTCACGTGATTAATCCTGAAGGGATTACAGTGGACCCAGCTAAGATTGAGGCAATAACAAATTGGAAAACTCCGCATAATCCTACTGATATACGAAGCTTCTTAGGGTTAGCTGGCTACTATAGGAGATTAAGAGATTAATCGAAGGTTTCTCCAAGAAAGCTGCACCGTTGACCGGTATGACCCGAAAGTCGATAATATTCAGTTGGGGTAAGTTTCAAGAAGAAGCTTTTGAGGAATTAAAGAGAAGACTCACGCAATCCTTGATTTACCCGATGGTGACGAGGACTTGGTTGTGTGTACTGATGCTTCGCATCGTGGGTTAGGTTGGGTGTTGATGCAACGAGGAAGAGTGATCGCCTGCACGTCTAGACAGTTGAAAGTCCATGAGAGTACTTATCCGACGCATGATCTAGAGCTAGCGGCAGTAGCGCATGCACTTAATATATGGAGGCATTATCTGTATGGTACTAAGTGTACCATTTACACTGATCATAAAAGTTTAAAGTACTTCTTCGAGCAGAAAGAGCTGAACATGAGGCATAGAAGGTGGATAGAGTTGTTAAGGATTATGACTGTGACATTAAGTATTACCCTGGTAAAGCTAATGTGGTCGCTGACGCGCTAAGTCGTAAGAATGAAGAAGTCATTGCAACAGTGAAGTCATACCAATTGATTATGAACTCGAGTCTTTTTGAAGAAATCATCAAAGTGCAGTCAGAGGTGCTGGTAAATGAAGGGTTAATAAAGAAAGAAAGGAATTTCGGTCACCAAGACGAATTGATGGAAAACACGCATGGTGTTAAGACTAGATTTGACCGTATGTGGATTCCACGCCATGGAGATCTTAGAGGTCGAATCTTAGATGAAGCTCATAAGTCAAGGTATTCAATTCATCCAGGAACTACATAGATGTACTCAGATTTTTAGAGAGACTACTGGCGGCCAGGGATGAAGAATGATGTGGTAGATTATGTCAGTAAGTGCTTAACTTGTTTACAATTCAAGGCAGAGCATCAGAAGCCTTATGGAAAGATGCAACCCTTGGAGATACCAGAATGGAAATGGGAACACATCACCATGGATTTCATAACTAAGCTACCTCGTACAGCTAAGCAGCATGATACCATTTGGGTGATTGTGGACTGTTTGACCAAGAGTGCTCACCTTCTGCCTATACGAGAGGCTATCTCGTCAGAAAAGTTAGCAAGCTTGTTCATTAAAAAGGTTGTATGTTAGCATGGAGTACCGTTATCGATCGTGTCTGATAGAGATACTCGGTTTACTTCGAGGTTTTGGAAGAAGTTCCATGAAGCTCTGGGAACGAGATTGAACATCATAACGGTGTATCATCATCAAACAGATGAACAGTCAGAATGGACGATCCAAACCCTTGAGGATATGCTACGTGCTTGCGTTTTAGATTTTGGAGGAAGAAACCACTTCAAAGTTCGATCAGATTAAAGCAAGAATGAAAGCTGCTCAACACAGACAAAAGTCGTATGCGGATAAGCGGCGATGACCGATTCAGTTTAACGTTGGTGACAATGTGATGCTCAAGGTCTCGTGTAAAACCCGGCTAAAGCGGAATACACCCGAGTGTGACGTACAGATTTCTCAAAACACAGGTGACACTATTAAGTGACAATATTATCATTAATTTATTTAAACATCATGTACACAAGTTTGTAACAACAAATACAAGGAAAATACAAGAACAATTAACCATTTGTTCATTTATTAATATAACCTAAGTACTAATGTCTTCGTCATGGCAGCGTTCTCTAAATAAGGCACCTGTAGCGTATATATATAAAATAATGTCAACTAAATGAATAGTTGGTGAGTTCACACAAGTTTTGCTATACGTACATAAAAATCATACAATTCCATGAACAAGTGTAAATGAACAAGTAAGGTCCTTTCCAGCTGGGATTGTGCACCAGTGTACTCAGATAATAGCGCAAGTAAGTGTCTTTTCCGTTGGTAAAAACCAACGTACTCGGATCGGGGGTCCCTATTCCACTCATAACATCGAGGTCCTGAGTGCATAGGGGGGCGTATGATCATACTTAATAAGGAAACCATGAGCACGTAATCTTTGAGCAAATAAGCAAATAAACACACAAGTCCATGTAACGAATTGTAGTTTGTAAATAATAGGAAAAAAAAATTGTAATGTTGATAGGTTATATATGCTACCCCCAAAATGTGTAAAAGCGTTAAAAAAGGGGTGTGAAAAACTCACATTTTCAATTGGATGATAACTTGCTATAATAACCAAAAGCGCGTTTAAGGAAATAAATGATTGAACCTCACACACTATAATTAAAAAGGAAATACAAAATTTAAAGACTAACTATCGGGATTATAAAAGTTAATAAAAGTCATTTGATGTTTATTAGTTTAAAAATGAGTTGTAGATACATAATTATAACTTATTAATAAAATATTAAATAACAATATTAATAATAATTTATGATTAAACGTTTTTTTTTTCAAGTAACATAATTAATTAATTTACTAATTAATTAACTTAATTGTTTTGCATGAATTCCCTTAAAGAAGTTATAAATATTAGTTTATGTTGAAATAAAATAAACAATAATTAATTTACTCAATTATTATTTTAAAAATATTAAGTATGTTATATCTATTGTGAAATATTTTAAATAAAAGAAATTTTTATAAATCATCTTATTTAAAAGAAAGTTATAAGTTTATGATGATCAACAAATCATAAGATTTAGATAAATAATATATTCATATGCTTGTTCTTGCATAATAACTAGGTTTGATCCAAGATTTAGAAAAATCATAGTGTTTATCTTGGATATCCATGATCATATTGATTCTTAAAAACCAAAATATAAGATTTTTATGATAAAAGTAACATGATCATGAAGAACAACTTATGAACAAGTATGAACATTCAAGATAAATATCAAAACAATAGCTATAAAATGGATGAAACGGTAAAAACTTACTTGTTAGTGCTCTTAAGCTTAAGAAAATAATGTATTCAGGTAAAATTAAAATAAAATAACATATATATTTGAATGACCTGAAAGAACGCCACAAATAGGAAATATGACAAGGACACTTATATATAGGATGTACCAGCGGCGTATCTACCATGCCCTTATCATATTGTATTTGCCCCGTTCTCCAAAAATCATTCCAAGTTCCGAGTTGTTTCGCACTACCAGACTTATTATATTTTTCATGCGAAGACTTTGATAATTACGTGTCGACCCATAATTACCTCTATCGTCGGATGGTCCATATAACTTGCTCTATTGTGTGGGTTTAAGACATGGACTTTATAATTACATAAAATTATCATATAGAACGTTTAAAATAAAAAAATAATGAATTTAAAGGGTAAGCATTACTAAAACATATTGATAGACCATTCAGGCCAAGGACAACGTTAAAACACTAAGTCAAGTAAATAGAATCATTGTGTCTAAACCAAGTGAACGATGTTGAAAATGAAATAAAGGAGGTAATGAAATTAAAGAACGAAACATTTAGAATTATAACCATCGTATCATGTAATTGAAATACTGGGATCGAGAATAACGTGGTAGGTAAACATAGCATTTAACCAACGGAATATGAACATGTAAATTTGATAACGCATTGGGTTCGAGAATAGATTAGATAAACAAAACTGTTATATATCAAAATATCAAAAAGTTTAACGAATGTAAATCTCTGAATAATATTCAACGTAACTAGCGGCAACATTGAGATGAATAAACAATTACATCATACGAACATGTAAATTTATAATAAAGTGAAATGGGTGAACGGAATTTAAATATCAAAATCACATAGGTCTATAAAAAGAAAATTTACAATAATAACCTTGCGTTTATCAAAGTAAACAATTGAATTTTTTTATTTTTTAAAGCAAAATAACGCATTTATCTCATATTGATGAAATCACGAACAAACAAATGGTTCAAATAAAACATTGCGTGGAAGAGAAGTAAACGAATAATCTAAAACAATTTGTGTAATAAATAACATAACATATACACAAGTTTGTAACAACAAATACAAGGAAAATACAATAACAATTAACAATTTGTTCATTTATTAATATAACCTAAGTACTAATGTCTTCGTCATGGCAGTGTTCTCTAAATAAGGCATCTGTAGCATATATATATATATATATATAAATGTCAACTAAATGAATAGTTGGTGCGTTCACACAAGTTTTGATATACGTACATAAAAATCATACAATTCCATGAACAAGTGTAAATGAGCAAGTAAGGTCCTTTCCAGCTGGGATTGTGCACCAGTGTACTCAGATAATAGCGCAAGTAAGTGTCTTTTTCGTTGGTAACAACCAACGTACTTGGATCGGGGGGGTCCCTATTGCACTCATAACATCGAGGTCATGAGTGGATAGGGGGGCGTATGATCATACTAAATAAGGAAACCATGAGCACGTAATCTTTGAGCAAATAAGCAAATAAACACACAAGTCCATGTAACGAACTGTAACTTGCTTATGAATGTTTTAAATAATAAGAAAACAAAATTGTAATGTTGATAGGATATATATGCTACCCCCAAAATGTGTAAAAGCGTTAAAAAGGGGGTGTGAGAAAATCACCTTTGCAATTGGATGATAACTTGCTATAATAACCGAAAGCGCGTTTAAGGAAATAAATGATCGAACCTCACAAACTATAATTAAAAAGGAAATAAAAAATTTAAAGACTAACTATCGGGATTATAAAAGTTAATAAAAGTCATTTGATGTTTATTAGTTTAAAATGAGTTGTAGATACATAATTATAACTTATTAATAAAATATTAAATAACAATATTAATAATAATTTATGATTAAACGTTTTTTTCCAAGTAACATAATTAATTAATTTACTAATTAATTAACTTAAATGTTTTGCATGAATTCTTTAAAGAAGTTATAAATATTAGTTTATGTTGAAATAAAATAAACAATAATTAATTTACTCAATTATTAATTTAAAGATATGAAGTATGTTATATCTATTGTGAAATATTTTAAATAAAAGAAATTTTTATAAATCATCTTATTTAAAAGAAAGTTTATAAGTTTATGATGATCAACAAATCATAAGATTTAGATAAATATATATATTCATGCTTGTTCTTGCATAATAACTAGGTTTGATCCAAGATTTAGAAAAATCATAGTGTTTATCTTGGATATCCATGATCATATTGATTCTTAAAACCAAAATATAAGATTTTTATGATAAAAGTAACATGATCATGAAGAACAACTTATGAACAAGTATGAACATTCAAGATAAATATCAAAACAATAGCTATAAAATGGATGAAATGGCAAAAACTTACTTGTTAGTGCTCTTAAGCTTAAGAAAATAATGTATTGAGGTGTGAAAATAATGGAAGATTTTTCCTCTTTTTATAGTGAAAATATATAGTTGTTATGTCTTATGGAATTAAAGAAATTAAATCATGTTTAATATAATTAAAACGCAAATTAAAAATAGTTTAATGGGTCATTCAAAAGGTTTAACTATGTTAATAAAGTTTATGTAATTAAAACATATATTAGTTTTTTTTATTAGTTAAGTAACATAATAATAATAATAATAATAATAATAATAATAATAATAATAATAATAATAATAATAATAATAATAATAATAATAATAATAATAATAATAATAAAAGTAGTAGTGGTAGTTAAATAATAATTCTAGTAAATTGCATGGGACATGTACATAAATATTTGATCTTGATTATGAATGTTTTAAATTTGTATGTAATACTACAAGGGTGGTGAAAAATATAATTGCATAGAAATGATCAAAAAAATACATTAACGAAAATTGAGATTAATTAATAATATTATTAAAATATATAAATTTAAATAGAAACAAAACTGAAAATTTAAAATGGGTCGGGTTATCGGGTTTGAAAAGTAACGAATGTTACATCTCGCCTTGGAAAGGAATTATTCATTTCAGGAAGAGAGGAAAGTTGAGTCCGAGGTACATTGGACCGTTTAAGATTGTAGAACGTGTGGGCGAAGTATCATACAAGTTAGATTTACCAGAAGAGTTGGAAGGAATTCATTCTTCTTTTCATGTCTCTCATCTGAGAAAATGTCTAGCCGATGATAAGTCTCATGTGCCATTAATGGACATTGAGGTTGATGAAAAGTTGAACTACATTGAGCAACCAATTGAGAAAGTTGACCGCAAGGAGAAGCAGCTTCGTCGTAAAGATATCCCATTAGTGAAAGTGATATTGAAGCATCGCAAGGGATCAGACATTACATGGGAAGCTGAGGATGAGATACGCAAGTTTTATCCGAATTTGTTTATGTAATAGTTAGGTTTCGGGGACGAAACCTATTTAAGGAGGGAAGACTTGTAACATCCCGTTTTCTAGTTTGGTTAATAAAATGAAAATATGAGTTATTATGAGTCGGACTAGTGTTGGGTTAAAGGGCATGGGTTATGGACTTGGGTTATGAAGGAAAGAGGGAAAGACCATGGGCTTAAGCCCATGATCCATAGTTATATAAGCCTTAATTACCCATTTAATCATTCATTTCACACATATTCCATACACCACCAAAACACACACTAAATCTCTCTCTCTCTAATTTTTCTCCTATCTCTAGCCGAACCAAGATAGAAACCCGATTCCGATTCAAGGTAATGATAGTATGATGTTGTATGAATTCAAACCCGATAGATTTAGTCACGAAACGGCGAGCCGACACCGTCAAACCATTAAAGTCACGAGATCCGGGTGGAATCAGGAATAACCCGAACTTCAGATGAGTTTAGGGGTCACCCTAGCTCAGATCTGGATCGAATGGGGCAAAAAACAGTGAAAACCGGTGGAAAACGAGTCAGATCTCGTTTTTCCGACAAAATAGCGGTTTTCCGGCGACGATGGCGCCAGAAAGGCGGCATACGAGGATGTCAGAGAATGTTCTGACATTCTGACCTAAACCTAATTCGTTAGCGGAGAGTTAACGAACTAGGTGTAATTCGTCAGGGTGATTCGTTAATGGAAGCCTAACGAACTAGCCTTAGTTCGTATCTAAATTCATTAAGGCCCAATTTTTTATGATAACCAATTCGTTATTATGTCTAATTCGTTATGAGGACTGGTTCGTTATAAGGGTTCAATTCGCTAAGAAGTTCAATTCGTTAACCAGACCAAACGAATAAGGTCCAGTTCGTTATAAGTCCAATTCGTTATAAGGACCAATTCGCTATAAAGGCCAATTCATTATGAAGTAACGAATTAGCCAATTCGTTATGGAATAAAGAAGTAACGAATGAACTCCAATTCGTTAAAAAAGCAGAATAACGAACTAGACTTTGAGAGAATTACAGAATGGTGCCTGGACTTAGAAAGAATGAATTAATTATAAAATAGCCCTTGAACTTTATTAATATATAGAAGATATCTTAAAGGATTTAGAGGTTAACAATAAAATATTATCATGAAATCCTAATGGAAAATGTGTTAAGACAGTTAATGAAAATAAAATTTTTCCAAGCTGACTGGCATCTAAACCCCAGCTAGGGGCTCTGCTCCTTGGACCCCGCTAGGGGCTGCCGCCCCTAGAACCCCGCTGCCAGGGGCGTTGCCCCCGGACCCCCGTTCGTTGAGGTTTATAATTAGACTAGAAACGCGATATGGGTAGTGATAGTTAATTGATACGTGTAATTGTTATACAGTTAGTCGTGCACAGCTAAGGAAAGGAATAACAATTAACGGTGAACGTAACCGAGTTCAGGTGAGTTTCTAGCCCCATTCCTTGTTATGTTTTCTAGGCTGTGTACATACTCGATGTGATTAGTTAATACACTTACCTTAAGTGGTAAGTGTATGCCCTATATTATTATGTATTAATGAATGCTTGATGGTGCTTGAACGATCTTCGGATATTGCATTTACCGTCGGGTGATAGTTTGAAGATATGAACGATATGTATATAAAGTATGAATGATTGCTTGTCGGTACGTGAACGATCTTCGAATATTGCACGTACTTCCAAGTTATAATGTTATGTATAATGTAAGAATGACACGTACATATGTTCTGAAGGAATGTAATGGATAGCCAGGTACAAAAGAAAAGGACCGGGCCCTAATAATATCCGAGGTAGAAATGGGACCGAGCCCTTTATAAATCTCAAGGTAGAAAGGGACTGAGCCCTAATAATACTCAAGGTAGAAAAGGGACCGAATCCTAATAATATCCTAGGAAAAAAAAGGGACCGTACCCTGATAATATCTGAGGCAGAAAAAGGGACCGAACCCTAATAATATCCGAGGTAGAATAGAATAATGTGAAGTAGAGTTTCGAATAAAGTATGAAGGTAAGTTTGTATATTATGAACGAATTATGAAAGTATGAAGTACGTATGGAAGTACGTAGTTATAGGGATGAGATCGGGACCGTACCGGTACCGACCGGTCCCGGTCCCGAAAATCCTGGTCCCGAAATTTGGGAATTCTTGGTGCCGGCACCGGTACCGAAATGTTCGGTTCGGTACCGGTACCGGTACGGGACCGGTATGGGACCGGGACGGTACCGAGATTGAAGGTAAAAATTCGGGAAATACCGGTCCCGTCCAGTACCGTACCGGTCCCGGTCCCGTACCGGTACCAAAACACAAAAATTTGGTACCGATTCGGTACCGACGGTACCAAACTGGTACCGATTTCGGTACCGGTACCAACCGGTACCAGTACCGATTTTGCTCATCCCTACGTAGTTATGAATGTATCGAATGTTGTATGATTAACTAGAACTCACTCAGCGTAGCTGACTTTTAGTATGCACGCAGGTTAACAGATTGAGAGAGATGGTTTGAGTGGGACACATGGCAGGATGGAAGATGCTGGCATCTGAAGATTTGTCGTGATGTTTGAAATACTATGTTTTATATTATGATTTTAAAGGACAAGTTATGGATGTTTGTAATCAATGGTTGACTTTTATATTATTCCGCAAAAGTTTTAATTAACTCCGATATTTAGAACTGTGTTTATGAGTAAATCCAACGTTAAAGTAAGGCACCGGGATCGGGGACTTACATAGATATGGTTGCGATGAGTTTTGTGAATGGGACTTATCTTATTTATAGAGAAGGATTGCGTCATTTCTAACGTATTTTGAAAATCGCGTGTCAAGATATCAGCCAGCATGTTTTTTGGTCCTTCAAGATGTTCAATGTTAAAGGAATATCTTGAAAACCGCATTTGCCATCTAACGAGACATCCTTGTTTGTTATCTCCTGATTTTTTTGTTTTTAGGAACTAAGTGAAATTTTTGTTATATGTCATGACCAAAAATTTAAAGGGGTTAGATAAATAGAAAATTTTGAAATGGTGTTTTTTACCGCCAGTAATTCTTTTTCATTAGTGTGGTAATTCTTTTCAGGTGGTTTAAAACTTCCAGAGGCATATTTACAAATTTCCTCTCTATCAGCTGTTTTTGCTTTTAAGACCCCTCCCCAAAAATCATTTGAGGCATCGGTTTCAGTTCTAAGGGAGTCTTCTTCTTTTGGAAGATGAAGTCTTGGAAAGCTTTTTAAGTTTTTCTTTATCTTTCTAATATAGTCTGTATCGGAAATTTTCCAATCCCATAGGTAATCCTTTTTTAATTTTACCTGTAGCGGCTTTAGGAGCTCTGCAAGCTTTGGAATGTAGCTTTCTGCATAAGTTAAAACACAAGAAATCTTGGTAGATGTTTTTTTATCTTCTAAAGTGTCGGAAATTTATGTAAAATTTTCAAAATATGTTTTTGTGGACAATGAGTACCTTGATCTATTTCAAGACCTAAAAAATTTATCTTTGTTTTAAAAAGATTTGCTTTCTTTTTTTTGACAAAATAATTCCATATTTTTTAATTGTTTTTAAAACTGATAAAACATGAAAATAGTGATGTTCCTCAGAGCTAGAAAATATTATGATATCGTCTACATAGACGGTACAATAATCTTCTAATCCCCTTTAAGCATTCTGCATATGTCTTTGAAATATGCTTGGTGCTTGTTTTAATCCGAAAGGGACTACCTTCCATTGGTAATGACCATCAGGACAAGTAAATGCAGTTAATAACTAAGATTCTTCGCTTTGCAATACCTGCCAGAAACCACTTTTGCAGTCGAAACTAGAAAATATGGTTTTTCCTCTTAAGAGGGTTAATAGTTCTTGCATGCAAGGAAGACTGTGACTATCTCATATTGTTATTGCGTTTACTGCTTTATAATTTACGACCATTCGCTTCTTTCCGCTTCTTTTCTTTGCTTCATTTTCAACTAAAAAGGCCGGTGACATATGAGGTGATTTACTTGGAATAATTAATTTTAATTCAAGTAACTCTATAATTTGTTTGTTAAACTCTTCCCTATCCTGTGGACTGTATTTCATGGGTTTTACTCTAATTACAGTCTTAGGGTCTATCAATTTTATTGAAGCATTCATCTAGTTTTTGGATTTTTCCGGGTCAATAGGATTTTCTGAGCATAATTTTTCAAGTAATGCTTCTATTTTTTTGATATTTTTGTATTTCAAGGAAATACTTTTCTTCTGGTTTTATAACTTCTTGGGTTATATTTGTTCCAGGGATTTATTTTATTTTTGAATCCTTTTTCATAGATTCAAGAAAATCAGGGCTCCCAACCCGAAGTGCTTTAGTTATTTTCTTAATCAGAATCATTTCTTGATTAAGATGGAAAGATATTCTGTCTAACCATTGTGTAAATGGTCCATATAACTGACAGATGTTATTTCCAATGAGTAAATCTATTCTCGATTCTTGTTGGTAAATGGTAGGAATAGGGAATTGCTCTCCTGAAAAGTAAACTATAAGATTTCTACAAACCTTATTTAGTTTAATTTTTTCTTCATTAGAAATTGTTACTTTAATGTCCTTAGGTGTGTTTTCCCAAATTTTTTCAAGGATAACGTATTTAATTGCTAAACAGAGACTTGTTCCCGTGTCAACAAAGCAATGTAAAGTGATCATTTTATATCCTTTTAGAAAATTTTTTCCTTTGATATAAATAGAGTTGGGATTGGTTATATTAGCATAGACCAATTCCTTTTGTTTTAAAATATTTTGACAAAAATGTAATTAGCCTAATTCATTTTCTTCCCTCTTATGAGTTCTAGTCATTCTGAGTTAATAGAATCATAAGAAGAGTCGTATTTGACTGTTAGTTAATATACCTGAGTATATCCATCGTAAATATTTTCGGAAGGAAAGTATCCTTCTTCTTCAGCTTCTAAAATAAGCTTTTTTTTCTGGGAATTTTGTCGGTTAGGACATTCGTTGGCATAATGTCCCTCTTCAGAACATATCAAACATCTACATTTTTTCTTTCCTTGTGGGCAGATTTTTGGTTTTCCTTTTGAAAAGTATTTTCTTGGTGTAAATTTTCTTTTCTTGGTTTTCCAAAACTTTCTTTTCTTGGTATTTATAGTTAACGTATTTGTCGTTTTTGTTTAATGTAATAAACAATTAATTTAGCTTGTAGTTCATTAATGTAATATACTAGTTCGCTAAGGATGTTTAGCAAAGGATGTTTAACGAATCAGGGGGTGTTTCGTTATGTTTATTTCATTTAAGTATGTAACGAAGTAGACTCTAGTTCGTTATGGAATGTTAACGAACTGGGTCTATCTTCCTATTTATAGTGAACACTGTTCACAGTTTAATTTAAGTATTGAGTTTAATCTTAATGAGTTGCTGTCCAATTCTCTCAAGCTTCATCATCATATTAATATTATTAATCGCATACATACATACAACTAATATATATATATATATATATATATATAACATACAATCAAACGTGATAATGAGCTAGATCCGTATTTAGGATTAATCGTATATATCAAATCTGAGATCTGTTTATTTGTTAAGTATTGATCCAGGTTCAAACAAGTGGTATCAAAGCTTTCGGTGCTTAATTACGCTTGATTTTCCTGTTATTTGATATTAGTTAATTGAAAATTGATTCAGTTTATGTTCGGTTTGATTTTGAATCAAATTGAGGTTGAATTGGTTTGAGTATGGAATGATTGGATTGGATTTGTTTTTGGTAAGGTATTTATGAGGTTTGGACGATTGGAATTGGATTTTAATTTGTGTTTGGATTGAGTGTGGTTTGGATCTATTTTTGGCTGAAACAGAGGATAGTTTTGGTTCAAATTGGATTCGAGATAAGGTTAATTGGATTACGAGAGGTGTTGATTTGGATTCGCGATAATGTTCCAAGTGTTTTGATAGGTTATATGGACGATTTGGTGTAGAATTGATTAAGTATTAAGAATCTGGGTTTTTGTTTGGTGTTCTTCGTGTATCCAGAAATCTGGAAAATCCAGATGAAGATTTGAAGATTTGATTATTTAAGTCTGATTCTTTAATTTCAGCTTGATTCGTTAAGTCATTCAACTTGATTTGTTAACATATTCATCCAATTCGTTATGAATTTTGGTTGATTTGTTTTCTATTCTTTCTGATTCGTGTCAACTAACTTGTGTGACACGTGTCTTGCCTCAGAATTTGAGTTATAACAACCTGTGCCACGTGGCATTCATTGTCAGAAGTTTGTTACAAACCGTTGTAACAAACTAATTCGTTATAATTTGATTCGCTAATCAACTGTAGTAATTCGTTATCTAATTCGCTAAGCTTATCTTAAGCGATTCGTTTAGCTTATTCGTTGATTGACTGGTTCGTTGACCATCTAATTCGTTAATCATCGGATTCGTTTAAACCTTTTCTGATTAGTTACTTGATCACACTGTACTTGGTTAAATTGTGATTCGCTAATTACTGTTCACAGTTCGCTACAACTGTTCACAGTTCGTTACCATTACTGTTTCCCATTCGTTAATCTTAATTTTCAACTCTAGTCCTTAGAGTTTAAAATTTATCAAACATGGCTGGTATGTATGCCCTAGCTTCATAAAACATGTTAATGCAACAAATGTTGCAACTTGATACCGAAATAGGCTCACATTCGAAATGTCCAAGGTTGATGAAATTTAGCGATTTTGCTAAATGAGAACCCCGTTTTCGTGCTCATTTGGGTTCTGTTCATCCTGACTGCTCATATTGCCTAGATGAGGTATATATTCTTCCAATGATTGGAGATGACACTATTGCTTTTACTCCTAAAGCTATTTCTCAATATTCACAAGAAGAGAAGAAAGCATTAGAGATTGAAACAAAAACTTATACTACTCTAACTATGGCTTTACCCGAAAACATATTTCATCAAGTGGGAAGAATAAAGATTTGTGCTTCCTTATTTCAAAATATTCGTATGAGATCTATGGGGAACACAGCCGAGAGTAAGAAGGTAATGCTTAAGTTTCAATTTCGAAACTTTAATTTGTTAAAAAGGGGAAACAGTAGAAGAGATGACTACTAGGTTCAATCACTTGATTGCTGAGATTGACAAAATGGGATTGGAAACTTCTGAAGTTCACAAGATTGACACAATTAAGAGTGCACTACCAAGTTCTTATTCAACATTCCTAATGGTTTTAAAAGAGTAACTATTTTGCGAATAAAGACTTGATTGCCACTGAATTCTTGCAAAAGATTGAAGCAAGGGAATATGATCTTAAGTGTCAGAAATCCTCCAAGGATAGTCAAGATCCTGCTTTCTATGGTGGTAGTATGCCTCAAAGTTCTACCATTTCCCCTATCACTGCTTTTCTCACACAGCATGCAGGTGAAAATGAAACAACAGTTTATAATGATCTAAGAGCATGTTTTTACACTGCTGGTAATACTGGATCACCTGGTGTTTCTGGGAGTTCATCTACTACAAATCCATTTGCTCCACCACCTAGTGTCAACATGAAGGAAGCTGAACAGAATTTTGCTTTTCTAACAGCATTCATGTCTTCATATGAAAACTTGGTGAGTAGTAAGATAGCCACAAGTGATCTAACAGATGAGGATTATGATCAGATTGATCCAGATGATTTGGAAATCATGGACTTAAAGTGGAACATGGCTATGATCGTCCGTAAGGTTAAAAGATTCATGCAAAGGACTGGCAAAGATCTTCCGGCCTTGAACAAGAAATTGGGATTTGTCAAGTTAAAAGTGAAATGTTACAATTGTTTAGAGTTCGGGCATTTTGCAAAAGAATGTGACAAACCAAAAAAGGAGTATACTGGTCCCCGTGGTCAAAATCAAAATTCTTCAACACCACGAGGTAATGATGCTGAAAAGAAACCGTCTACTTCTGGTTCACAAGCAATGTTAGCTGATGGAAATGATTGGTCACAACGACTACTGTGTAATGACAATCAAGCTAATTTGGCTATGTTTGGGTTGTCTAAAGACTTTCAAGATGCAAGTGGAAGTGAGCTGTCCTCTGACAATGATTCTGGATCTGATTCTGTCGATTCTTGTGACAAGCCTCCAACTGTGTTTGCTTGTATGGCTAAGATCAATGAGGTTAGTCATTCTATCTCTGCTACTTCATATGTTAAAGTAACGTGTGTTGAATGTGAATCTAACAAACCTAAGCTAGAATCTTTAAAGAATCATAATGATAATTTAGTGTTGGTGCATTTTGTGACCGTCGCTATGCAATTTCTGACCAGTGGAGATGAAGTGGTGAAGTTAGAACAACTTCACCATAGGCGAAGTTAGAACAACTTTGCCTACAGGCCCAAGCCCAAGCCCGTGAAGTTGGTTATCTATATATATGTGTGTCTTGTTTAGAGTTTGGTATTAAGAAAAGTGAGAGTGTTTTGTGTAGCTGTCATTGTCTAGAGGGAAACCGAGAGGGAGAGTCGTGTGGGACGGCCCGAGGTAGAGCTCACCTCGGGTCGGCCGTGTTCTTTGTTTTGTCTTTCGGTATGTAATGTGTTGGTTTAATATATAAAGGATCTGCAGATTCGTTTATCCCATTCGTGTGTTTGTTTATGTGTAATCGTGTTCTTCGTCTCCTACACCATTAAACGAGTCTAGGAGGATTCCACATTCCTAGACCTCGAGCGGATCTCGTATCGATCAGCGACGCCCCAGGGGGAATTACATTTAGTGAGAGAAATTACTTCACTAAAAGATACTTATCGACAATCTCTTGAATCTCAAATGAGATCTCGAGAAAAGATTGAAGCATTGTCAACCAGTAACCACGATCTCAAGGCTGAGTTATCAGGGAAATGACAATTAATGACCAAAAGTTTCAAGAAATCTTGAAACATCGTTTAAAGATAACAGAGCTTGAGAATGAGGTTCTTGAGTTGAAGAATAAATTGGGTAAATTTCGAAATTCTTCTTTCTTGTTGAATGAAATTATTGAAGTATCTGGAAATCAAAATGATTCAAAGAAAGGCATCGGTTTTGTTGAAATTCCGCCACCGTTTCACAATGACCTTAATCCTTTTTTCTAAACGAGAAGAAGAGGTAATTGTGAAAGAACCTGTGATTCCAGAAAATAAACCTGTTAAAACTGAAACTGTTAAAACCCAATTTTCTCTAAAAAACCTCATGTTGAAAGCAACAAAGTCTTTGTTAAAAATGTTGACAAAGTAATTATTAAGGATGTGTTTGAACCAGAGGTTATACACAATAACAAGAACATTCCGAGTTCTAATCATATTCTTTGCGAGCCTCATGAATTTGAGGAAGCTGTGTATGGTTCACACAAGCCTCATGTGACAAAGACAGAACAAGTGAAAGTTAAACCTGTGAGAGCAAAGAAGTCAGAAAAACCAAAAATTTCTGATGAGGACTTGATGCGTTTCATTAATCCTCCTAGTTCTAAGCCATCATCTGCTAGAGTTTTTAAATTGAAGGGTTTGGATACAATGTTCAGTGAAAAAGATATCCCGATTAGTATCATGAAACCAAAACTAATTGAGAGCATCTTTTACAATGAAACTGACAAGTTGAAAGAGTTGGAACGTCAATATGTTTGTGCCAAAACATCAAATTCATCAGACCCGGTATTTAATGCAAAACCATTGTTAAAACAAGTTAAAAAGGTTCAGTTTGTTAAATCAACGAGAACAGATACATTGAAAAGTTTTTCAAATTGTTCTAACCTTGATTTTTATATGAAAAAGAAGTCTGTCACTTCTGATGATTTGGCCAAACGATTCACTGATAATGTAAGTTATCAACCTTCGGTTGTATATGTCTCTGCCAGACCTCAACATGGTCATGTTGACATGCGAAGCTGCTTTTTGTGTGGTCAACAAGTTCATGTAGTGAGAAACTGTGGTCAACAGAAAGCTCAAAATCTCCATCCTTTTGTCAAGGACCATTCAAAACCGGTTACTGTGATAAAGGAGATCTTGAAGCGACCTGTGTCATGTGAGGATGATACACATATCATGTTTTCAAATGTGAATCCTCGAAAGGTAATTCATGTGAGTGAAACCCATGGCCAAGTGAAACCAAAATTTGTTCTAACTGAGCCTATATGTAGGAACACGAATTCAAACATTGTTCAAGCTGCTTATCTAAGACGAAAGTCTAGGAAGCCGGCAACATATTCTCAAGTTGCTGAACAAAAGTTGAAATCTGTTCAAATTAATGATCAAAGAGAAAACCCAAAGGTGCCCAAGACTGAGGCCTGGACTGTCTTTTTGAACTAATCACTATTATTTTGTGTTTAGGGTACATCCAAGACTGTGTCTGGTGAAAACTGGATAATGGACAGTGGATGTTCTCGTCATATCACTGCAAATCTCAACGTATTAACCAACGTAAGAAAAATTAAAGGGGGTTATGTAGTGTTTGCTGGGAATTCTGGGGGCATGATCACACAAGAGGGTGAAGTTTCAAATGGTCACATTACTTTTTAAAAAGTCAATTACTGTGACAAGGTGGATCATAATTTATTGAGTGTGTCCCAGATTTGTGATAAGAAGTACATCACTGTATTTACTAATAAAGAGTGTCTTAGTTTGAAACTGGGATATGTGATACCCGAGGACATGGTTGTCATGCGATCTCCACGATCAAATGATATTTATGTCTTAAATATGAATTCTAAAGTATCAACGTCTATCGAAACATGTTTTGTCTCCAAAGAAACTGAGAAGGATTCAATTCTATGGCATCGTAGAATGGGTCACATACATGTTTGTAAGATGAATTATTTAATGGCCAATGACTTAGTTGAGGCTGTCTTGTTGAAGAACTTTAAGTTATCTGATCACTGCATTGCATGCAAAAAGGGCAAGCAGAAGAAAAAGTCTCATCCTTATAAGTTATTAAATTCCATTGATACTCCTCTTGAACGACTCCATATGGATCTGTTTGGTCCTGTGAATCATGCAAGTATCTCTAGGGATTGGTATTGTCTTGTTGTCACTGATGATTATTCAAGATACTCATGGGTGTTATTTATGAGTTCGAAAGATCAAACACCGGTTTTGGTACAAAACCTTATCACTAAGATCGAATCATTATACAAACAAAAGGTGAGGAGAATTCGAAGTGATAATGGTACTGAATTCAAAAACACTGTATTGGATTTCTTTTGTATTCAAAAAGGAATTCACCGAGAATACAGTGCACCTTATGTACCTCAAAAAAATGGTGTTGCTGAAAGAAAGAATAGAACCTTGATTGAAGCTGCAAAACTATGCTTGCTGATTCTAAGCTTCCCGTCCAATTCTGGAATGAGGCGGTGAATACGGCTTGCTATACGCTTAATCGGGTTTTAACTGTTAAACGACTCAAGAAGACAAGTTACGAGATTTTGAACAATCGAAAGTCTAACTTAAAGTACCTGGAACCTTTTAGGGTGTCCTTGTACAATGTTGAAGAAGGATACAGGTAAGTTTGAAGAAAAAGCTATCGAAGGTTATTTCTTGGGATATGCGTCTCCAAAGAAACGAGTATTTAATTTCACTTCTGGTTATGTTGAGGAATGGTATCATGTGGACTGTCAAAAGTACACCACTCCTCCTCATGGGAAAGGTCCCGACTGGATGTTTGACTACGATGGCTTATTTAATTCACTTATGTCACACCCTCAAAATCCACTAACGGAGTTTTACCGTCAGAGGGTGTGAACTGGCAGGATCGGAATCATTAGTTATAACCAAACCAAAGAAAACGTTTAAATGAAAAATAAGTGCGGAAGCGTAAAACCTTAATTCAAAAGTTGCGTCACGCAGGACGACTTAAAACCAAATGTAAATGTTAAAATTAAGTTTGCAGAGTAAGATGTTTAACAATTAATGCATGCTCCTAAACCGCGCGCCCGCCTCGGCTACCTGAGAATAACATACTAAAAGGGGTCAACACGAGGTTGGTGAGTTCACAAGTTATATAAGACAAATCGTTTAGCGTTTGAGTTCAGCGTTTTCGTTAAGTGTTTTGCGTAACCACGTTACGGCGTTTAAAAGTTTTGCGTAACCACGTTACGGCGTTTAAATGTTTTGCGTAACCACGTTACGGCGTTTAAGTGTGTAACCACGTTACAGCGTTTAAGTGTGTAACCACGTTACAGCGTTTAAGTGTGTAACCACGTTACAGCGTTTAAGTGTGTAACCACGTTACAGCGTTTAAGTGTTACCAGATAATGTTATGTCAAATTATATATCGATAGGTAGCTAATCTATACAACAAGTATTACTAAGTGGTTCGAGACCGAAGCTGACTGTTTATCAAGTGCCCGTCACCAGGTCAACCCAGACCATGGTAAGTGTTAGCCAAAATTACACCCACTCAACCTCCAGTTGAGCTTAGCGTCGGGTGGGGTTTGTCAAACCCAGTAGTACTACTCAACAGTGACTCGCTATTCCAAATATTAACCGGTTCGATGCGTGGGACTTCAAGGGTTACGTGCCGCTTAGCCTCTACAAGTGATATATATAATTTATAACAAAATCTTAAATATGTGTTTATCTCAAAAATGCGTTTATCGGAGTATGTTATCTCCCCCAAGTGAAAAACGTTTGAAAACAGTTCAAAGAGCGGGGTAAGTGAACTCACTGTTTGCGAAGAATATTCCAAATTAGATCACCGAGTGATGCGCGTCGTAGAAAACTCTCTAGCGTTCTAAAATAACAAAGAGATTTTCTAAGTATCGGAACGTTTAACGAGTCTCTAGACTCGGCACATAATACCTATGCACGTATCATGTTTCGTGTTTCGTTTGTGAACCGTGTGTGATTTAAACAAGTACAATTGTGATACGATACACGAGTGAGCAATTACTTTCGTGTCATGTATTAATAACATACTTACAAGCAATTATTCCCGTAAGGGCATTTTGGTCAACAAACAAAGACTAACTAACCATTATTCCCCATAAGGGCAATTTGGTCAATTCATGGCAATCAAACTAGCAACTATTCCCCGCAAGGGTATTTTGGTCAAAATACAACAATTATATAAAAACTATCATATTTCATGCATTCCTACACAACTCAGCAGCTAGTTTCATTGTGACAGAATTTCTATTTGAAAGATTGTACTATTTCACCGATCATATCATCTCAATTAATTCACCAAAAATCACCACTGAAACATACGTGTCTTAGGTTTCCAGAACATATTTTATATTATTTTTATTCCATATAGATTTCTCATAATGATCAAAACACTACAGTAAACTCATATCAGTCAGATTCATGCACAACAGAATGTTATTTGCAATTCCCGGTAAACGAAAAATCCAATAAATGCAAGACCACTTGGGTTTGGTTCCTAACTCAGTGAGTCAACTTCCAGAAGTGGAACCAACCCAATTGGCCTCGTAGTTCATGAGATATAGAATTTACAATATAACCTAACAGCAGGTCTAACAGCTCAGCTTTGCATCACGTTTTTGTAAAATCATAAAAGTATACTTCCACTTATCCAAAAATTACGAATTTATACTTTATAGAAACTAGACTCAACCTAGTTTACTGCAGTACTCACAATCTCAATCAATTTTCACGTTTACACTTCGTTACAGTCAGTTAAACATCGTATATATATTCTGTCCAGAATCTGTTCACATCAAAACTCAACATCATAACAATCTATGAACTATCATGCATCCATATAACCCTCTAGACACCATAACTACTATCCATGCATATAAATCACACCATACATACAAGATTAGGGTTTGTGTTTTAATTCAAATCAAGAACAACAATCAATCATGCAACAACATCAATCTAGTTATCAATCTATTATCCAACTAACAACTATCATATTGATCACATACATACATATAATCGGCTGAGTTAGGGTTTACATACAACCCATTAAACATCAAAATTACACAACAAGGAGGTAAGAGATGATCAAGTATACCTTCCTAGCACCTAGTTCTTGGATTAATCTCTTGATTGATGTGTGTGTGTGTGATGAAGGTGGACGGCAGCCGTGGATCAAGAGAGGGAGAGAGAGCCGATTTAGGGTTGTAGGTTAATAATAAGTTAGGGTTTGTTTATTAGTGATGTATTTATAATAATACAAGTTACACTCTAGTCCCTCTTCTTTCCAAGTGTTGTTTTTCTAGAACATTCCATCATACTTGGACAATAAGTTAACATGACCATAGTATTATCACATAGCACATAATCCTAACACATAATAATCATATAATTATTGTTTTTACGTTTATCGTTTATTTATCAATCGTTTGCGTCAACTCGTTTGCGTTTCGGTGCAAATCCCGAAAGACTACACATGTAGTAAGTGTTACGCGTCATTTAAACCCTAGTTTAAATGTAATGAAGTGTACGTTATAGATTCAACGATCTTAAAGTTTGAATTGACGGAGTTGAGTTAACGGAGTTAACCTGAAATTGACGATTGTCACATCATTCCCATGTTAAAGAATTTTTGTCCCGAAAATTTGAGTCAAGTCGTGATGAGAGTCTGAAAGAGTAAGAAGAAAAATTTTCAGTTTGTCATATCATCCCCTAGTAAAAAGAAATTTCGTCCCGAAATTTAATTCATACCTTCGGTGATGTTTGACGGTTTGCCGGGTTTCGCGGTTTTCGGTGTTTGGTTAGCCCTTCAAAAAGGTGAGGATACTTTTTCATCATTTGATCCTCGCGTTCCCACGTGAACTCCGGTCCACGTCTCGAGTTCCAACGAACCTTAACGATTGGAATTTTGCTGTGTTTGAGTGTTTTGGTTTCCCAATCCAAAACTTCGACTGGTTCCTCAATGAACCGTAACTGTTCATCAACTTGCAGTTCCTCCAAAGGGACTACTTGGGTTTCATCAGATAGGCATTTCTTCAAATTTGATACGTGGAATACATCGTGTACGCCACTGAGTTCTGTTGGTAGGTCCAGTCGGTACGCCACCGGACCAATGCGCTCAGTTATCCGGTACGGACCAACATACCGTGGGTTGAGTTTGTTTCGCTTACCAAAGCGAACTACACCTTTCCAAGGTGAGACTTTGAGTAACACCCGATCGTTCACTTTAAATTCGAGAGGTTTTCGGCGCTTGTCGGCGTAACTCTTTTGGCGATCCCGTGCTGCTGCCATGCGATTTCGGATTTGAACAATCTTTTCCGAGGTTTCGAGTACCAGTTCTGGACCAGTGATTTGGCTGTCACCCACCTCTGCCCAGCAGAGTGGTGATCGACACTTCCGTCCGTACAGCGCTTCAAACGGCGCTGCCTTAATACTTGCGTGGTAGCTGTTATTATACGAAAACGCTACCAAGGGTAAGTGGGGTTCCCAACTTTTTCCGAAATCTAAAACGCATGCACGCAACATATCCTCCAGGGTCTGAATAGTCCGTTCACTTTGCCCATCCGTCTGAGGATGGTATGCTGTACTCATATCGAGACGTGTGCCCAGTACGCTTTGCAGCGACTTCCAAAAGTGTGAGGTAAAACGAGAATCTCGATCGGAAATGATCGAGACAGGCACTCCGTGTCTAGACACCACTTCTTTCATGTATACTCGAGTCAGTCTTTCCATTTTGTCCGTTTCCTTAATCGCTAGGAAATGTGCCGATTTAGTCAACCGGTCAACGATCACCCAGATGGTATCGCATCCCGTCGGTGTCTTAGGCAAACCCGTAATAAAATCCATTGAGATGTGCTCCCATTTCCACATTGGGAGTTCCGGTTGTTGCAGTAGACCAGATGGTTTCTGGTATTCAATCTTGACTCTGGCACAAGTCAAGCATTTGCTCACGTAGGTGGCAATGTCGGCTTTCATGTTCGGCCACCAGTAAAGTGCCTTTAAATCATGATACATTTTATCTGAGCCAGGGTGGATAGAATATCGGGACTTGTGAGCTTCGTCCATCACTAGAGTTCTCAACTCTCCGTATCGTGGAACCCAAATCCGGTTCTCAAAATATCGGACCCCGTCCGATCTGGTTTCAAGTTGCTTGTTCATGCCCCGCATGAGTTCCGATGGAAGATTTTCATCTTTCAAAGCTTCCAGTTGCGCATCGCGAATCTGATCGGGTAAGCTGGCATGAATCGTAAGTTGCAATGCTCTTACTCGTCTGGGTTTTTCTGTTTCTTTTCTGCTGAGGGCGTCGGCCACCACATTGGCCTTGCCAGGGTGGTACTTGATGGCACAATCATAATCTTTAAGCAGCTCGACCCAACGACGCTGTCGCATGTTCAGCTCTTTCTGATCGTAGATATGTTGGAGACTCTTGTGGTCGGTGTAAATGGTAAACTTGGTACCGTACAAGTAATGCCTTCATATCTTAAGAGCAAACACCACAGCTCCGAGTTCCAAATCATGGGTCGTGTAGTTCTTCTCGTGAACCCGTAGTTGTCTAGAGGCGTAGGCTATAACCTTCTCGAGTTGCATCAGCACACAACCGAGACCTTGTATAGATGCGTCACAGTGTACCTCAAAGTTTTCCGTTCCCTCGGGGAGGGCTAAAATAGGGGCGCTACAAAGCTTGGTTTTCAATAGTTGGAAAGCGGATTCTTGCGCGTCACCCCAGTTGTACTTAGTGCCCTTGTGAGTCAAAGCGGTGAGGGGTTGAGCAATCTTTGAAAATCCCTCGATGAAACGCCGATAGTAGCCGGCCAGTCCTAGGAATTGTCGCACTTCAGTCGGAGTCTTAGGTGCTTCCCAGTTTTTGATGGCCTCTACCTTACCGGGATCGACATGGATACCATTCTCGTTGATCACATGTCCTAAAAAGTGAACCTCGCGAAGCCAAAATTCACATTTCGAGACTTTAGCATACAGTTGTTCCTTCTTCAGTAGTTCCAGAATTATCCTTAAGTGCTCTTCGTGGTCAGTCTCGTTGTTGGAGTAGACAAGAATATCATCGATGAAAACAATCACGAACTTGTCGAGGTACGCCTTGCATACTCGATTCATGAGATCCATAAATACGGCTGGCGCGTTGGTTAGGCCAAAAGGCATAACCGAGAACTCGTAGTGACCATACCGTGTTCTGAAAGCCGTCTTTGAAATATCTTCTTCGCGCACTCTCAACTGGTGGTAACCGGATCGTAGATCGATCTTCGAGTAGTAACTCGATCCCTGAAGCTGGTCAAATAAATCATCAATTCGGGGTAAAGGATAACGGTTCTTGACCGTCACCTTGTTCAACTCCCGGTAGTCGATGCACATCCGAAAAGTCCCGTCTTTCTTTCGGACAAACAAGACAGGGGCTCCCCATGGCGATGAGCTAGGTCGGATAAAACCCTTATCCAACAAATCTTGCAACTGAGTGGACAACTCCTGAAGTTCCGCCGGTGCGAGTCGATACGGGGCTCGTGCTATGGGTGCTGCACCGGGTGTCAACTCGATTTGGAGTTCGACTTGACGAATAGGAGGGAGTCCGGGCAAATCCTCCGGGAAAACTTCCGGAAAGTCTCGCACAACCGGTATGTCTTCAATTCGTTTCTCCTCCGCGGGTTTCTCAACAATCTGCGCCAAAATTGCCGGATGACCCTTTCGTAGATACTTCTGTGCTTTCATAAGGGTGATGATGCTGTTGGTCATGCCGCTTCTCTCGCCTCGGACCGAAATGATCTCGCCGGAAGGGGTGGTAATATGGACTATTTTATCATGGCATATAATCTCCGCTCGGTTCTCGGATAACCAGTCCATGCCGACAACGACATCGAAACTACTAAGCGTAAAAGGAATAAGGTCGATGTCAAAAACATGACCTGACAGTTTCAACTTACATCCCGCAAGTATATGAGTTGTTACTACAGTTTTACCATTAGCTAATTCAACAGGAAACTTAGCGTCTAACGGGGTTGGAGTAAGGTCTAAAAGTTGGCTAAAGGCTTTCGACACAAAACTCCTATCAGCTCCAGTGTCAAACAAAATGGAAGCAAAATAATCGTTTACAGGGAACTTACCGGACACCACATGCGGATCATTGCGGGCTTGACCCGATCCAATCACAAACGCTCTTCCTTTGCCATTTCCTCCACCGTTAGTGCCACTTCCATTGCCCCCATTGTTGTCATTATGTTTCAGCTTGGGGCAATCCTTCCGGAAATGACCTTCCTGTCCACATTCAAAACATCCCTTAGTCATCATCGGTTGCTTAGGAGCACCCTTTGCCGCAAGGTCTCCTCTACATTCTTTCGCTTGATGACCTATCTTTCCGCATCTTTGACACTTGACACGGTCACACTGGCCAACATGATGATAGTTGCACCTGTTGCACTTTGGATACTTCCCAGCATATCCGCTCGAAACCTGCCCGCTACCGTTGTTGTTGGAGTTGTTGTTGTTGTGATTCTGAGTGTTAAAGCTCCGGGTGAACTCGGGTTTACGGTAGTGTTGTTGCGGTGGGAGGTTCGAGGATGAAGATCTGGTGTTGTCGAACTTTCTCTTCCCGCTGTTCGGGTTGCTGTTGTTGTTACTGTTGCTGGCGTGGTCATTACTCGGGTTGTCACGGGCTTTAACAGTCGAACCCCTCGGTGGTAACGCACCCTGGGTCACAGCCTGATCCGTTAGTTTGTGAGCCAAACGGATCGCTTGTTGGATCGTGGCTGGTCTGGAAGACGTCACCATACCCTGAATCTGTGGTGCTAACCCATCAATGTACATCTCTATTCTCTTGCTCGGCGGATCCACCATCCGCGGACACATCACTGCCAACTCGTGCGAACGAGTAGTGTAGGCTTCAATCTCTGAACCCACCATTTTCAACGACCAAAACTCCGACTCTAACTTCGAAATTTCTTCCCTCGGACAGTACTCCTCTCGCATCATGTTTTTGAACTCCTCCCAGTTCATCGCGTTAGCCAGTTCCAATCCAAGGATCTGGACGTTCGAATTCCACCAAGTGAGGGCGGAATCCTCAAGTGTCACAGCGGCGAATTTGACCCTACTGGCAGGGGGACAGTTACACATCTCAAAGGCCGACTCGGCCTTCTCAGCCCAACGCAGGAAGCCTATAGCTCCCTCAGTGCCCTTAAACGTACTGGGCTTGCAGTCACGGTAGTTCTTGAAGGTACACGTTCCATTCGGACCTCCTGTTTGATTCTGAACGTGTGCGGCTAAAGCGGCCGCGACATGGTCATTCAGCAGAGTTTGGAGTTCAGCTGCAGTCATGCTGATGTTACCACGTCCTCGTCCAGCGTTTCTTCCGGCCATTTCCTAGAATCACAGTATAAAATGTTAAACATGAATTTTTCTTTCATATACAACACACCATACATGTAAATAAAAAAAAATAGGTAAGAAAGAAAAATAAGGAACAACATCACATCACAACCACATATTAGTCTAAGTAAAAATTCATGATTAAAACCATTGTATTCGCTACAAAGTATTTCCAATCAATCCTTAAAATCATAGAAAAATAATAGTTAGGATGGAGACAACCCCTCCATCTAAGTGTCATCATCACTAGATGTCGTCATCGGAGGACACCTCTGAATGTGCCTCCTCCTCAGCCGGTTCCTCCTCCGGCTCCTCTTCGGGATCTTCCTCGGGATCCTCCTCAGGCTCCTCTTCGGGATCTTCTTCAGGTTCCTCTTCAGGCTCTGCCTCGGGTTCTGCTGCGTTCTGGGCAAGTTGCATTTGTAGGATATCGCAACGTTCTAATGCTATTTCGGTTCGGGTCCTTGCTTCTTGGAGTTGCTCTTTCAAGTCTATCATTTCGGCTTGCATCTTCATCATAACCTTCGTTTGTTGATCACTAGCCCCTTGCATATCCTTCATTGCCGCCGCCATGCGGGCAATCTCCTCCTTAGTCTCGGTTTCGTCTTTTAACAATCTGGAAACGTTCTCTCTCGTGTAGCGCATGTAACCCACATCACGCTCCAAACATGAAACAACGGCTGCGAGAACTCTCTCTACAGGTTCGGTTATGGGTGGTAGGGTGTTGGGATAAGCAGGGTGGTTCGGGTGTGGCAATGGGGGAACTTGTTCACGGTAGACCATACGTCTGATCATGTTGGGGTACCATTCCCAGCTAACGTCGTTGTCATACAAGCCTCCGGATAGGCGGTACCTCTTCGGTGCAGGAGCTTCGAGTTCCGGGACTACGCGGGGTGGCGAGGCAGTAGGTAACTGCGGTTCCTTCCCGTGAGCATGCGTCATCGAATCGGATGATGATGAGGGTGGCGTCGACATCCCTACAGGTAAGCCGTGTATGCGCGCGCGTATGAGCGAAAGAGGTAAGAGATAAGATTACAAGACTACACAAACCTATGCAGTGCGTATTATTATAACTAATGGGTCGTCGCGGTTATAGTCTAGTATGCATGCAGTTTCTAGTTCGCTATAACCAATGGCTCTGATACCAATCTGTCACACCCTCAAAATCCACTAACGGAGTTTTACCGTCAGAGGGTGTGAACTGGCAGGATCGGAATCATTAGTTATAACCAAACCAAAGAAAACGTTTAAATGAAAAATAAGTGCGGAAGCGTAAAACCTTAATTCAAAAGTTGCGTCACGCAGGACGACTTAAAACCAAATGTAAATGTTAAAATTAAGTTTGCAGAGTAAGATGTTTAACAATTAATGCATGCTCCTAAACCGCGCGCCCGCCTCGGCTACCTGAGAATAACATACTAAAAGGGGTCAACACGAGGTTGGTGAGTTCACAAGTTATATAAGACAAATCGTTTAGCGTTTGAGTTCAGCGTTTTCGTTAAGTGTTTTGCGTAACCACGTTACGGCGTTTAAAAGTTTTGCGTAACCACGTTACGGCGTTTAAATGTTTTGCGTAACCACGTTATGGCGTTTAAGTGTGTAACCACGTTACAGCGTTTAAGTGTGTAACCACGTTACAGCGTTTAAGTGTGTAACCACGTTACAGCGTTTAAGTGTGTAACCACGTTACAGCGTTTAAGTGTTACCAGATAATGTTATGTCAAATTATATATCGATAGGTAGCTAATCTATACAACAAGTATTACTAAGTGGTTCGAGACCGAAGCTGACTGTTTATCAAGTGCCCGTCACCAGGTCAACCCAGACCATGGTAAGTGTTAGCCAAAATTACACCCACTCAACCTCCAGTTGAGCTTAGCGTCGGGTGGGGTTTGTCAAACCCAGTAGTACTACTCAACAGTGACTCGCTATTCCAAATATTAACCGGTTCGATGCGTGGGACTTCAAGGGTTACGTGCCGCTTAGCCTCTACAAGTGATATATATAATTTATAACAAAATCTTAAATATGTGTTTATCTCAAAAATGCGTTTATCGGAGTATGTTATCTCCCCCAAGTGAAAAACGTTTGAAAACAGTTCAAAGAGCGGGGTAAGTGAACTCACTGTTTGCGAAGAATATTCCAAATTAGATCACCGAGTGATGCGCGTCATAGAAAACTCTCTAGCGTTCTAAAATAACAAAGAGATTTTCTAAGTATCGGAACGTTTAACGAGTCTCTAGACTCGGCACATAATACCTATGCACGTATCATGTTTCGTGTTTCGTTTGTGAACCGTGTGTGATTTAAACAAGTACAATTGTGATACGATACACGAGTGAGCAATTACTTTCGTGTCATGTATTAATAACATACTTACAAGCAATTATTCCCGTAAGGGCATTTTGGTCAACAAACAAAGACTAACTAACCATTATTCCCCATAAGGGCAATTTGGTCAATTCATGGCAATCAAACTAGCAACTATTCCCCGCAAGGGTATTTTGGTCAAAATACAACAATTATATAAAAACTATCATATTTCATGCATTCCTACACAACTCAGCAGCTAGTTTCATTGTGACAGAATTTCTATTTGAAAGATTGTACTATTTCACCGATCATATCATCTCAATTAATTCACCAAAAATCACCACTGAAACATACGTGTCTTAGGTTTCCAGAACATATTTTATATTATTTTTATTCCATATAGATTTCTCATAATGATCAAAACACTACAGTAAACTCATATCAGTCAGATTCATGCACAACAGAATGTTATTTGCAATTCCCGGTAAACGAAAAATCCAATAAATGCAAGACCACTTGGGTTTGGTTCCTAACTCAGTGAGTCAACTTCCAGAAGTGGAACCAACCCAATTGGCCTCGTAGTTCATGAGATATAGAATTTACAATATAACCTAACAGCAGGTCTAACAGCTCAGCTTTGCATCACGTTTTTGTAAAATCATAAAAGTATACTTCCACTTATCCAAAAATTACGAATTTATACTTTATAGAAACTAGACTCAACCTAGTTTACTGCAGTACTCACAATCTCAATCAATTTTCACGTTTACACTTCGTTACAGTCAGTTAAACATCGTATATATATTCTGTCCAGAATCTGTTCACATCAAAACTCAACATCATAACAATCTATGAACTATCATGCATCCATATAACCCTCTAGACACCATAACTACTATCCATGCATATAAATCACACCATACATACAAGATTAGGGTTTGTGTTTTAATTCAAATCAAGAACAACAATCAATCATGCAACAACATCAATCTAGTTATCAATCTATTATCCAACTAACAACTATCATATTGATCACATACATACATATAATCGGCTGAGTTAGGGTTTACATACAACCCATTAAACATCAAAATTACACAACAAGGAGGTAAGAGATGATCAAGTATACCTTCCTAGCACCTAGTTCTTGGATTAATCTCTTGATTGATGTGTGTGTGTGTGATGAAGGTGGACGGCAGCCGTGGATCAAGAGAGGGAGAGAGAGCCGATTTAGGGTTGTAGGTTAATAATAAGTTAGGGTTTGTTTATTAGTGATGTATTTATAATAATACAAGTTACACTCTAGTCCCTCTTCTTTCCAAGTGTTGTTTTTCTAGAACATTCCATCATACTTGGACAATAAGTTAACATGACCATAGTATTATCACGTAGCACATAATCCTAACACATAATAATCATATAATTATTGTTTTTACGTTTATCGTTTATTTATCAATCGTTTGCGTCAACTCGTTTGCGTTTCGGTGCAAATCCCGAAAGACTACACATGTAGTAAGTGTTACGCGTCATTTAAACCCTAGTTTAAATGTAATGAAGTGTACGTTATAGATTCAACGATCTTAAAGTTTGAATTGACGGAGTTGAGTTAACGGAGTTAACCTGAAATTGACGATTGTCACAACTTACTCCTTCAACTGAGCACATTGATGAAGATCTGGTTCGAGCATATTTTGAAGATCATTTGGCTATTCGAAGATTTTCAAGTTCTAATGATGTTGAAGCTACAACTTCTGCTCCAACTGAAGATCCATGTGATGATAATCAGGTTGATAATGTATCTACTTCTTCATCCGATAACAATCAAGCTGATGAACCAGTTATTGAACTTGACAGTGATAATGTTTCATCTTCTGAACTTGGTAAACATTACACTAATTTATTTGAAAATGTTGTTGTTCTTAAGAATCCACTCTTCGGATTCATGGGTATCATCCACAGGAGAATATCATTGGAGAACTTGATGTGGGAGTTCAAACACGTCATCAAGTTGCGTCGTCAAGTGAAAAATAATGTATTGTATGCATATGCTGATTTACATTCATCGGGAATTGTAAATCTTGCAAAATTCACTTGCTTTCTATCTCAAGTATAACCGACAACAGCTCGTAAGGCTCTTGAAGATCCTTCTTGGGTAGAAGCTATGCAAAAAGAATTACAGCAATTTGCACGATTGGGTGTTTGGGATTTAATCGACAAACCTGCTAGAGTCAAGAAAGCTCTTCCAACTAAGTGGGTATTTTAGTGTAAGAAAGACGATCGAGGTGTGGTCGTAAGAAACAAAGTACGTTTAGTAGTGCAAGGTTTTCATCAGCAAGAGGGTATTGATTATACAGAAGTATATGCACCAATTGCAAGATTAGAGTCGATTAGAATCTTCCTACGTATGCTGCTTATAAGAATATCAAGGTCTATCAAATGGATGTTAAAAATGATTTTCTCAACGGTGAACTACACGAGGAAGTGTTTGTTTTACAGCCTCCTGGTTTTGAAGATCATGTTTATCCGGACAGTGTTTACCGATTAAACAAGGCCTTGTATGGTCTACATCAAGCCCTGAGAGCTTGGTATGGCACGCTTGCCGACCATCTGACTGATAACGGCTTCAAGAGAGGGACTGTCGACTGCACTTTATTTCATATGACTGTTGGTGATGATCTTCTCCTGGTTCAGATTTATGTCGACGACATTATCTTTGGGTCTACAAACGACACTTTGTGTAAGGAGTTCGAGAAGTCCATGCAAACGAAGTTCGAGATGAGCTCGATGGGAGAGATGAATTTCTTTTTAGGGTTGCAATTTCACCAGTCTGCAAACGGGATTTTTATTCACCAGACTAAGTATGTGAACGATGTCTTGAGCCGATTCAAGATATCTGCCAGAAAAATTCCTTCTACTCCTCTTCCCGTGGGTCACAATTTATCACCAGATGAATTGGAGGATACCGTTGATCCTACCCTCTATCGTGCCATGATCGGTTCTTTAATGTATATAACGGCTTCTCGCCCCGACATTATGTTTGTTGTTTGTCTTTGTGCTAGGTTTCAAGGAAGTCCCCGAGTGACTCACCTAACTGCGGTTAAGCGAATACTTCAGTATCTGAGGGGATATCCAGAAATCGGGTTCTGGTACCCCAAGAACGATAACTTTGATCTTACTGCCTTCTCAAACTCGGACTATGGAGGTTGCAAGATCAACTTCAAATCAACGACTGGGGATGTCAATTTTTAGGAAACTGGCTTGTTTCCTGGCAGTGTAAGAAGCAGACAACGGCCTCCACTTCAACCGCTGAAGCTGAGTATGTTGCAGCCTCGAGTTGCTGTCCCAGGTTTTGTGGATACCACAACATCTTCGTGACTACGGTTTGAAGTTTCTTACTACTCCTATATTAATTGATAATATTGCTGCGATATCTATCACAAAGAATCCCGTACAACATTCAAAAACTAAACATATCGAAATTCGATATCAGTTTATACGGGATTGCTTTGAGAAGAAAATACATTGAGAAAGTACATACTGACTTTCAGAAAGCCGATCTATTTACCAAAGCTTTTGACAAAACGCGTTTTCATTTTTTGCTTGGTTTAAATGGATTGAAGACCCTCGCTGATATCCTTAAACAAGGATGACTATCTTTCTTTTCTGTTAAATTTTATTTTTTAAAATTATTTTGTTTTTAGGTTTTAGGGAGTGAAAACACTAGAAAATATAAAAATATTGTGCTTTTCGTTTGTATAGATAAAACTCAAAAACATTAGAAAATTTTGAAAAATCAAAAATATTGTGATTCCTTTTCTTTAATGTTTTTCTTTAAATAGTTTGAAAATCCAAAAACATTTAAAAAATTTTGAAAAGTAAAAAAGATTGTGTTCTTTAGTTTGTAGAGGAAAATCCAAAATGATTGTGAAGTTTCTTTTGTTTATAAGAAAATTGAAAGAGACAAAAAGATTGTTTTTTAATGTATGTATAGAGAAAAACCAAAAAGATTTTTGCATATGTTCGCTGAAAAATATGTCAAATACCCAAATTTGAAGGACATGTACTCGTATATGTTTTGGTGTTGACATGTATTTGTAAATGATCAGGTTAGCCATTCACCTGATAATGGAAAGTAGTTGGGACGTTTGCGTTTTAGATTATTTTCTCGCTGAAAATTATATCAGTTATTTAAGTTTGCGAAGCTTGCTTGCATGTCTTGGTCCTATTATTTACTTGTTGAATTGATAGGTTCGACATTTATTTATAGATTTAAGTTAACTGGGGCGATTAAAGTTATCTTTATTTTTGTTTTCTGCTCCTCAAAATTTTGAGTTTTTGAAGCAAAAAGAGAAAATGATAGTACATTGACTATCTTGACTCCAAATCCAGCAAGAAATAAGCTTAAAAGATTGTGTGCTTAACTGTATTGGTGCATTGGTAGGTCTTAAAACAAACAAGTAGATTAAAGTATGTGATATAAACATAAAGAAACGCCAAATTGAAAGAGGTGTTAGTCTCTAGAAAAGTCTCGGTGAGGATGGCAGAAATGTAATAACCTGTCATACTCAAGCCTTATACTTGTTTGATCACACAAAAATAAAATAAAGAAAATAACAAGCTTTGAGGTTCTGAACACTGTGAGTCTTTATGCGGCTTAATCATCTGGGTATTCATATGCATGACTATTTCACTCGCTTTTAGAGCAAACCCAAAGTCATTAAACTTGATCACTATTGTACTTCGTACAAATCTAAATTTCTGACTTGATCAAAATCCGCTGTAAGTCATACTTTGTTCCTCCCTTGCACGCGTCTCAATACCATTAAGAAACGGACCCCAGGGGATACAATGTATGTAAACCGACAGATGGACTCGTGCATACTCACTCATGGTAACTAGAATATCAATGCATTGCTAAGAAATTTTCTATTAAATTCAAATTTTTGATCAACAATATAATGGTTTAAGTCAAGTTGGGGTGATATGGCAAAAATCAAATTAAGCTTGAACCGAGATTAGAGGCTGATAGGTTATGATATTCTGTGCATTAATTGAACCATTATTCATATCACAAAAATGCTTGAAAATTTGCTATTAGATTTAAGTGGACAACAATACCAATGACCTACTTAACACCAATCACAATATCGCTGAAATATAAAGCTGTGATGGAAGGGCAATTTGGTCAATATGATTCTCTGCTCAAACTCGACAAAAATCCAAAAATATGTACTGCTTTTGAAAATATCATACAAAAACACAAAAATATTTTCCTTTTTGTTTTTACATTTTTCGTATAATTTTCTGGTAAATATTTCGTTTTAACAAAAATTTAAAATTACAAAAATATTTTCATTTTTTTATTACATATTATTTAATCCTTTTAAATTAATCGATGTACCTAGAGCAGCCACGCACTCAGATATCAATTAAGATTATTTAATTCTTTTAATTAATTGGTATCAAAACGTGAAACGACTTTTAAGGTATTTGGTTATCGAGATAAAGGTTTTCGGTAACTCTGTTAAGTTAATGTTAAATATTTAAATTTATTAATTCCTTTAACTTATTTTAGTATTTAAAATTCATTGATTTATTTATTTAAAGTTAAAATTAAATAAAGTTTAATTCGTTAATTATGGATAACGAATTAGGTTGTTTTTTTAACGAACTACATTCTAGTTCGTTCACCTAATTCGCTTCCGCACTCTGTAACGAACCACACCTAATTCGTTATGCATACTTAACGAATCAAGACACGAATTGAGACACCAATTGAACCTAATTCGTTATGCCACGTATTACGTTAACTTTAACGAATTGGCTGATTCGTTATTTCAAATTTCAAACGAATCAGTTTAATTCGTACATTGGGAAGCGTGTAAGGACAGTGTATATAGGATGGCGTGTATACGAACCGTCGTATACATTGTATTCTTCTTCCTTATTTACACTGTTACTCTCGCAAATTTTTCCCAGAAATCTTGACCTTCATTATATCTCTATCTGATCATATTTTCGTGATCTGAAGGTAAAGAGGATCACACCGTTATGATTTTCGTCAAAACGTATATGGGTGTGATGGGTTAATTATGAGATTTTGTTATCGGGTGTTTTAGGTTCCTTTGAACTTTAACTTATAAGCTGTATTGGACCTTGAATCTGTTACCATTATGATCGGAATTGATTTCCGAGATCAATGGTGATATTTAATCTTGTTTTTAGTACTGATTGGTGAGCTAATTGTTTGTGGTTATTTTCGGGGTTTTATACTCCGGTTAAACCCTAACTTAAGTAACCTATATCATGTGTTGGATCCTCAAATCTATACCATTTGCATCGCTGTAGGTTTCCGAGACTGATATGATCGTTTGTTTGGCTATTGATCGATAATTATGGAGTAATTGATTTCCAAATTGCAATTTTGACTTTGAGTGTTCTTGGTTAATTTTGACCTTGACCCAGTGAAATCAAAGATTAAGTTATTAATTGACCATTCTTTATATTTAGCGAAGAACTCATCTGTGTCCAATTCGTTAAATTATTCACACAAACTAGGATAGCGATTTATCTTCATAACGAATCAGGTGGAAATTCGTTAAATCATAACGACTGATTATTAATTTGTTCTCTTTCAATAGTACTTCGCTAATTCTAATTCGTTTCTAATTTACTTGATAGCGACTTAGCTGATTCGTTATACACTTTATAGCGAATCAGATTAGTTCATTAACGAATGACATATTCAAAATTGGTTATTTAAAATAAATTTTCATATTAGTTTAATTTTTCTTATTTATGTTACAAGTAATAAACTTATAAGTGTTTTGGTTATGATTATTAAATTTTACTGATTCTCGTTATCATTATCTTTAGACTTATGGCTGATAACATGGAACAAGATCCGCCTGTTGATGAACTACAACAGATTCAGGATGTACAACAAGCTCAAGATGTTAATCAACCAGCTGAGGAAGTTCCTTTACTTCTTTATGACCCTCGGCATAATGTGTGTGCATTCATTGATACAAACTTTCCTGATGAGGATGTCTATGGTGGTATGTTGGCATTTATACGCCGTTCTCGTATCCATCACGCTGTTACTGCTAATCCGGATATTAAATTCAGCATCGTTCGTCAATTCTGGAACACTACTCAATATGTAGAAGTTGAGGATCATATTGCTGCTATGGTTAATAACAAACCAGTTGTTATCTCAGCTGAAGCAGTTCAAAGAGTGTTACTATTTAATGATACCATTGATGATCCCAGTGAATATGATAAAGAACTGATCAAGGGACTGTTTAGACGATTGTTTTATGCTACCAGTCTTACTGCGTCTATGTATAACAAGGCATACTTGTGTCCCCAATACAAGTATTTACTTCATGTTCTTATTCACTGCCTTGGTGGACGTAAGGCTGGGTTTGATGAATGCCGCGCTGCATTACAATCGGCATTTGTTGCACTTGTTCTGAACAAACGTTACAATTTTTCTGAAATGATCTTCGATCATATGAAAGAAAATTGTATTCCTGGAAAACGACGCGTGAAGTTCTTGAGGTATCCGCGTTTCGTCCAATTGTTTGTCAACGATGCTCTCAGGGATTTGGTGCTTGATCCGAATGATATGAACGATAAGTTTATTCTAGACAACATGAAGGCAAACACCATGAGAAGATTGAAACTGTACCGTCAATCTCCTCATCCCAGATTCAAGAGATTGATCGGTCATCCTGCAAATCATGTTTATGTATGTCCTCCCGAGGATCGCTGGATCCATGATGACTCGGATTCTGAGCGTGAGGGAGGAGAAGGTGGGAACAATGATGGTGATGATGGAGGTGATGGTTGTAATGGTGGAAATGGCAATGCAGCTCTTCGAGAACAAAAAGCTGCAGTTGAAGCTGCGTTAGCTGCTACTATTGCAGTTCAACGAGAACGTAAACGAAAAGGGAAAGTGCTGGCAACTAAAAGTTCTTCTAAGCGGAGAGTGTCGGCTGGGGCTGGCATCTCATTTGGTGTTCAACCGTCTCGTCCTGCAACTCCTCAACGCCCAGCAGTGTCGCTTACTACTAGCACTCCGGAGATTACTTTGACTACGACGATGGTTTCTCACGACAGGCTTGGTATGATTCCACAAACGGCTTTAGCTGAAATACCAATGCCTTCTACTACACCTTCTACTGTTCCTCCAACACCGTCCATGAGGCCCCCTCCACCTAGTGATATCTCATTTATGAGAATTACAAGGCCTCGGGGACCAATCAAACCAGTTCATCCATCTTTATATGCTATACCACCGAATCATCAGACATACATGCTTTTGAATCTTCTTTATTTGTATGAAAATCAAATGTCTGCTGACCATATGAATCAAGAACGTCTGATGGAGAACCATAAGAAGCTGCTCAGCTATGTTTCTTTCTGTCAAAAGGAAACAAAAGCCCTTCGTGAGATTGTTGAGTCTCAGGGGGTGAAAATCAAGGAACAAGAGGAGCTTATTCTGCAACTCACATGCAAAGATGACGCGCTGAAAAAGCTTAAAAATGATGTTGAGGATCCGGATGATTCTGGTGCCGGTGATGAGACTAAACAAACTCAAGACCTAGCTTCTGGTGCGGGTACGAGTTCTGTTGATGATTCGGGGAAGAAAGTTGTTGTTTATCATGATTATTCGGCTGCCAAACCGATTGAGATGATCGAGGCCGATATGGTTATTTTTATGGATGGTGAGGGGTTGATTCGAAGCATGGTGAATGCAAATGAGATAGCTGTGGGACAGTTTGTTGATAAATCACCGACACGTGAGCAGATTGCTATCTTACTTGGTCTGAATGAAGAAGAAATGACCATGTTAGAAGCTGAGCCTGATGTTGAAGTAAATAATGATGATAAGATCTTAAATGATCCTACGGTTGAGATGAGTATGGATTTTATTTATGAGAATGAGGAGGTCGAGATGGAGGATGTGACTGCTGAGGAGTATCCTGACTTGTTTCAACACACAAACGTTGATCAAGGTGCTCCTGTATTTAATGAAGAAACGGTTAAAGAAGTAGAAGACCATCTTGAGAAGACGTCCAAGGGAAAGAATGTCGTTGAGACAAGAGTTGATCCTAGGGCTGATCCATCCTTGGCTGACATTCATAGTTGGTTTGCTCATCAAGACAACAGGGTTGGTAAGATTATCAATACTCACAGGTACGTTGATAAAGAATCACTAGAAGCCAAAAGCCAATCAAAAGACTACTTTCAAGGTCGTGTCGAAAGTTCAAGGTGATATCATTTCTTGGCTTTATGATTCTGAATTGAAAGTATGTATTGTTAAATGGGAGAAGGGCGTCCAGTAATACGAAAGGATGTCTGATCTTCTCTCATTACCAAGATGGGACGTACGTACTCTGGCGTATCGCTCATTTATTAATAGGGGCGGGAATAAACATGCAAGTTGCTTTCATCAACATCTGCTGTTTGAGGTGGACCACGATTTCAAATTTTTTAAACCACAGATTCCCATCCGTAAGCGTCTCAATGAGATTGACCCAAGGACAGGTTGGAAGAAGTTGGTTCTTAAGGTTAAACCGCCGAAGACAATGAAGCGTGTGCCAGTGAAAATAATGAACAAACACATATGGTTATCTTTCAACCGCTGGTACTACGACAACAAAACTGGCGAGGCCGTCATTGTGTTGGGGAAGGGTTTGAAGACTGAGCTGATCAAGATCAACGACCCTATGTGGCTCATTAACTTAACCGAGACCAACAATGACGTGCTACACAAGAATAAAATATTAATCGAGCGCAATGAAGACTATGACCTGGCTATGCAGTTCCAACGCGTTGTGCGTGTATGTTATGAGAACGGAATTCATAGTTGCAGAGACTGGCAGTCCAAGAGTTTCAAGTAAAATAAAGTAAAGACAAAGACAAAAAGCTCAAGACGAGGGGGTGTCTGTTAGTGCACGGTTTTGTGTCTCGAGTCTTTGTATTTATCGTTAACGTATTTGTCATTTTTTTTTAATGTAATAAACAATTAATTTAGCTTGTAGTTCGTTAATGTAATAGACTGGTTCGCTAAGGATGTTTAGCGAACTAGATCTAAGTTATTTCCCTCATGATTCGTTAAGAATGTTTAACGAATCAGGGGGTGCTTCGTTATGTTTATTTCATTTAAAGTATGTAACGAAGTACACTCTAGTTCGTTATGGAATGTTAACGAACTAGGTATATCTTCCTATTTATAGTGAACACTGTTCACAGTTTAATTTAAGTTTTGAGTTTAATCTTAACGAGTTGCTGTCCAATTCTCTCAAGCTTCATCATCATATTAATATTATTAATCACATACATACAACTAATATATATATATAAATATGTAACATACAATCACACGTGATAATGAACTAGATTCGTATTTAGGATTAATCGTATATATTAGATCTGAGATCTGTTTATTTGTTAAGTATTGATCCAGGTTCAAACATTTTGTTTTATACTTTCTTTTGTGCTTCTTTTTGAAGTAATTTTTATCTTCGAGTGGGTCACATTCAAAGGATAATTGAGGTATTTCAGTTAAAATACAGTAACATTTTTTGTTAAATCATTTTAACTATTTTTGTTTGTTGGAGAAATCACAATAAACGGTAATTTCTTCTTTGACAATCCTTGTAGAAAATCCAAGAGAATGCATAGTTAAAGGATTTTTCTCTTTATTCCATCTTTCTTTGGCTTTTTCTCCTACAATGGGGATTTTCATTAAGTAGGCTTCTATCCAGGAATGATATTCACCCGTACTTAACTTGTATAAGTTTTGCTCAAATATGCATGTAAAATCATCTAAAATGCATGTATCACATAATTGCGCTTTTGTAAGGTTTTGTCTTGCTTTTTCAAGCAATTTTTGATTTTCTTGGTCTTTGTTTGTGAGGAAATCAAGACCTAAAAACATCATATACATGGGGTTGATTATTTGATCAAAAAGATCTTCACCATGTAAATCTTCATTCCAAGCAGTGCCTTTGCATTATAAAACTCTTCTAGATTGGACTGGATAATGAGACTAATCACAGTATTCCATTTATCTATAACTTCTTTTCTTTTTCCAAAATTGAAGATACAGTCAATTATCTTCCTATGACCTCCTGTCTTGACGGCAATAAAAATGAATTCAGGACTCCAGGTTTCATAACAAAATTCAGAGATGTTGGCAAAAAGAAATTTATTTTATTTCATAATTGTTCTTCTTGGAAGGAAGAACTTCTGGATTCTTACATCATTTTCCACTAAAGGGGGAGCTTACTTACACATAGCTAGGATTACAAAGAAAATTAAAATTTTTGGGAGAGTGTTTGATGCCCCTTCCCTTACAAACATTACAATATATATAGAAAGGAAAAGGAACATAAAGTTCTCTTTGCTTACGTAAGTGCTTATGTAATTTTTACATAAATGAACCTGGGTGGGGTCATAATTACGTTTCCTCCATTATTTCACTGGAGGCTGTCGCTTAGCCTGCTTTACTCACATGCTTGCTTTTCCTTAATCGATGTACCCATGCGTAGGGTCTAATTCACGTGTATCCTCTATTATTTCATCTGAGAGGAGGTCATTTTCTCTACACTCTTCACATGTATGATCTTCTATAATGCGTGCCAGTTCTTGACCCAATAATTTTTTGGTGGCAGGGCCTACATCGATCTGGTTAGAGATAATTCCCTGCTCAACGGTTTCTATGGGGTTCTTTTCATGCACAGGTAGAGGGGTTCCATTGTAACTAATAATTACGCAGTTTTGGCTGCATTAATTGATTTTTTTGAAACTTCCAACCGTAACTTTTTGAAGGGTTTCTAGAATTTTTAGCTATCCATTGACTCTAATGGAGACCCAGTTGCTAACATCTTCTCATTCTTCCATTATTCTGGAAGGTTGGACATTTCTTGTTTTGTCTATTCCAACTTCTAACACATGTAGAGCGGGAAAGTTTCTTCCTTGATACCAATCTGGTAATGCTGAAATGATTTCTTTGTAGTTGTTGACACCTTTTGTTGCTGCTATTTTCTTTCTGAAGGTTTTTATAGCCTTCTTCATTTCTTCAGTAAACAAATTGATTTCTTGTAAGTTTGCTAAAGGATTAATATTTTTAATTAATCCAGCCAGAAATGCTAGATTTACTAGAAGGGGATATGCTCCTGGACAGAAGTTGTATAGACTCTTTGTCATTTTATCTTCTGTGAATATGTGCTCGACTTCAGAGTCTTCAAGACTAAGGGCCCTAGCTTTTGCGGATATCTTGTCATGATTTTTGTTTTGAATATAATTTAAGAAATTATAGTTTTTGATTTAAGGAAAAATGAGTAAAAACCATTGAAGTATAACAGTTATGAGATAGATATACCTTATATCCTTATTGTCTCTGAACCTTAGTGACGAGTGACCAATCGAATCATTATCTTCCTATGACCTCCTGTCTTGACGGAAATAAAAATGACTCCAGGACTCCAGGTTTCATAACAAAATTCAGAGATGTTGACAAAAAGGAAATATTTTATTTCATAACTGTTCTTCCTGAAGGAAAAACTTCTGGATTTTTACATCATTTTCCCCTAAAGGAGGAGCTTACTCACACATAGCTAGGATTACAAAGAAAATTAAAATTTTTGGGAGAGTGTTTGATGCCACTTCCCTTACAAACATTACTATATATATATATATATAAAGGAAAAGGAACGTAAAGTTCTCTTTTCATATGTAAGTGCTTACGTAATTTTTACATAATTGAACCTGGGTGGGGTCCTAATTACGTGTCCTTCATTATTTCACTGGAGGTTGTCACTTGTAACATCCCGAAATTTCTAGAATAATAGTTAATATATATATTATTTGCGTCGGGTGAAATAAATGAGTTAGTGGAACGATAATAATAATAAAATATGAAATTATAAGTAGGATAATTAGATGGGATTAGTTATGGACCATAAAGGAAAGATGGGCCTTAGATCCATGGGCTTAAGAGAGTATAAATACCCCCCTAAACCCTAATCCTTTCCATTTTCCACCCATCTTATCCACCTTATTCTCTACACACTCAAAACACACACACACTTATACATAATCGGCCGCGAGCAAGAGGAGAGAAACGAGATCAAACGAACTTTAGTGTGTGTTAGATCTTTGTTATACGAGCTATATACAAGATTTAGAGTTCATAAACAAGCTAACCAAGACCAAACGTACACGTAAAGGTATGTTCTCGATCTTAAAGATTACATTTTTATAAACGGTTAGACTCGAAACTTGAACCTAAAGTAGATCGGGTATGAACGAGTATTAAGTAACAAACTTGATGTTAAAATGAACCTAACAAATCCATGGCTATGTGCGGCTCGTTTAAAATAAACCTTAGATCTAATATTGAAAGTTTTTAGCTTAATGGTCAAAACTTTATACTTTTCCGGGTCGAGTTTTACCCGAAAATGATCATGGAACTGTTCATGGGTTTGGTTAATATCATATGAAAGGGTTACACGTTAAAACGAAGATAATTATGGGGGTTAGAACGAACCGTAGCTGCTGCTGGGTAACTTCGCTTGCAGCTAAGTTCTCTTACAATCATGTTCGCCAAGCAAGTTCGCCGAAGTTCGTTGCATAAGTTCGCTTCCGTTAACTTCGCCATATAAGATCGATGATTGTTAAGTTCGCCTCATCCAAGTTCGCATACTACCATGTTCGCTTATATCCAAGTTCGCCTTAATCTAAGTTCGCTTATTTTTAAGTTCGCTTATATTGAGACCCGGATACCTGGCGACCTGAAAATGTAGACATATATGTGTACACATGTGATCGTATGCATTGTATGGACTTAAGAGATATAATACAAGAAAGTCGAATAACGGAAAACCATAAATATGCTAAGTAAAAGTAATCTTTCCAATCCCATACGTAATCCTTTTTTAATTTTACCTGTAGCGGCTTTTTGAGCTATACAAGCTTTGGAATGTAGCTTTCTGCATAAGCTAAAACACCAAGAAATCTTTGTATATGTTTTTTATCTTCTAAAGTGTCTTTAAATTTATGTAAATTTTCCATAATGTGTTTTTTTGAACAATGAGTACCTTGATCTATTTCAAGACCTAAAAAATTTATCTTTGTTTTAAAAAGATTTGCTTTATTTTTTGACAAAATAATTCCATATTTTTCAATTGTTTTTAAAACTAATAAAACATGAAAATAGTGATGTTCGTTAGAGCTAGAAAATATTATAATATCGTCTACGTAGACGGTACAATAATCTTCTAATCCCCTTAAAGTATTCTGCATATGTCTTTGAAATATGCTAGGTGCTTGTTTTAATCCGAAAGGGACTACCTTCCATTGGTAATGACCATCAGGACATGTAAATGCAGTTAATAACTGAGATTCTTTGTCAAGCAGTACCCGCCAGAAACCACTTTTGCAGTCGAAACTAGAAAACATGGTTTTTCCTCTTAAGAGGGTTAATAGTTCTTGCATGCAAGGAAGATTGTGACTATCTCCTATTGTTGTTGCGTTTACTGCTTTATAATTTACGACCATTCGCTTCTTTCCTCTTCTTTTCTCAGCTTCATTTTCAACTAAAAAGGCTGGTGACATATGAGGTGATTTACTTGGAATAATTAATTTTAATTCAAGTAACTCTTTAATTTGTTTGTTAAACTCTTCTCTGTCCTATGGATTGTATTTCATGGGTTTACTCTAATTACAGTCTTAGGGTCTATCAATTTTATTGAAGCCTTCATCTAGTTTTTGGATTTTTCCGAGTCAATAGGTTTTTCTTAGCATACCTTTTCAAGTAATGCTTCTCTTTTTTTTATATTTTGTATTTCAAGGATATACTTTTCTTCTGGTTTTATAACTTCTTGGGTTATATCTGTTCTAGGGATTTGTTTTATTTTCGAATCCTTTTTCATAGATTCAAGAAAATCAGGTTTCTCAACCCGAAGTGCTTTAGTTATTTTCTTAATCAGAATCATTTATTGATTAAGATGGAAAGATATTCTGTCTAACCATCGTCTAAATGGTCCATATAACTGACATAAGTTATTTCAAATGAGTAAATCTATTCCTGATTCTTGTTGGTAAATGGTAGGAATAGGGAATGGTTATCCTGAAAAGTAAACTCTAAGATTTCTATAAACCTTATTTAGTTTAATTGTTTCTTCATTAGCAATTGTTACTTTAATGTCCTTAGGTGTGTTTTCCCAAAGTTCTTCAGAGATAACGTATTTACTTGCTAAACAGAGACTTGCTCCCGTGTCAACATAGCAATGTAAAGTTATCGTTTTATATCATTATAGAAAAAATTTTCCTTTTATATAAATAGAGTTGGTATTGGTTATATTAGCATATACCAATTCCTCATGTTTTAAAATATTTTGATAAAAATGTAATTTGCCTAATTCATTTTCTTCCCGCTTAGGAGTTGTAGTCATTCTGAGTTAGTAGAATCATCAGAAGAGTCGTATATGACTATTAGTGAATATACCTGAGTATATCCATCATAAATATTTTCAGAAGTAAAGTATCCTTCTTCTTCAGCTTCTAAAATAAGCTTTGTTTTTTCAGGGAGTTTTTGTCGCTTATGACATTCGTTGGCATATTGTCCCTCTATAGAACATATCCAACATCTATATTTTTTCTTTCCTTATGGGCATATTTGGTTTTTCTTTAGAAAAGTACTTACCTGGTGTAAATTTTCTTTTCTTGGTTTTCCAAAACCTTCTTTTTGTTTTATACTTTCTTTTGTACTTCTTTTTGAAGTAATTTTTATCTTTGGGTGGATCACATCCAAAGGATAATTGAGGTATTTCAGTTAAAATACTGCAGCATTTTTTGTTAAATCTTTTTAACTGTTTTTGTTTGTTGGAGAAATCACAATAAACGGTAATTTCTTCTTTGACAATCCTTTTAGCAAGATCGAGAGAATGCATAGTTAAAGGACTTTTCTCTTTATTCCATCTTACTTTGGCTTTTTCTCCTACAATGGGGATTTTCATTAAGTAGGCTTCTATCCAGGAATGATATTCACCCTTACTTAACTTGTATAAGTTTTGCTCAAATAGGCATGTAAAATCATCTAAAAGGCATATATCACATAATTGCGCTTTTGTAAGGTTTTGTCTTGCTTTTTCAAGCAATTTTTTATTTTCTTTGTCTTTTATTGTGAGGAAATCAAGACCTAAAAACATCATATACATGGCGTTGATTATTTGATCAAAAAGATGTTCACCATGTAAATCTTCATTCCAAGCAGTGCCTTAGCATTATAGAACTCTTCTGGATTGGACTGGATAATGAGACTAATCTCAGTATTCCATTTATCTATAACTTCTTTCCTCTTCTTTTCTCAGCTTCATTTTCAACTAAAAAGGCTGGTGACATATGAGGTGATTTACTAGGAATAATTAATTTAATTCAAGTAACTCTTTAATTTGTTTGTTAAACTCTTCTCTGTCTTGTGGACTGTATTTCATGGGTTTTACTCTAATTAAAGTCTTAGGGTCTATCAATTTTATTGAAGCCTTCATCCGGTTTTTGGATTTTTCCGGGTCAATAGGATTTTCTGAGCATACCTTTTCAACTAATGCTTCTATTTTTTTTAATATTTTTGTATTTCAAGGAAATACTTTTCTACTTTTCTTCTGGCTTTATAACTTATTGGGTTATATTTGTTCCAGGGATTTGTTTTATTTTCGAATCATTTTTCATAGATTCAAGAAAATCAGGTTTCCCAAGCCGAAGTGCTTTAGTTATTTTCTTAATCAGAATCATTTCTAGATTAATATGGAAAGATATTCTGTCTAACCATTGTGTAAATGGTCCGTATAACTGACATAAGTTATTTCCAATGAGTAAATCTATTCCTGATTCTTGTTGGTAAATGGTAGGAATTGGGAATGGTTCTCCTGAAAAGTAAACTATAAGATTTCTACAAACCTTATTTAGTTTAATAGTTTCTTCATTAGCAATTGTTACTTTAATGTCCTTAGGTGTGTTTTCCCAAAGTTCTTCAGGGATAACGTATTTACTTGCTAAACAGAGACTTGCTCCCGTGTCAACATAGCAATGTAAAGTTATCGTTTTATATCCTTTTAGAAAACTTTTCATTTGATATAAATAGAGTTGGGATTGTTATATTAGCATATAACAATTCCTCTAGTTTTAAAATATTTTGACAAAAATGTAATTTGCCTAATTCATTTTCTTCCCGCTTAGGAGTTGTAGTCATTCTGAGTTAGTAGAATCATCAGAAGAGTCGTATTTGACTGTTAGTGAATATACCTGAGTATATCCGTCGAAAATATTTTCAGAAGGAAAGTATCCTTCTTCTTTAGCTTCTAAAATAAGCTTCGTATTTTCTAGGAATTTTTGTCGGTTAGGACATTCGTTGACATAATGTCCCTCTTCATAACATACCAACATCTACATTTTTTCTTTCCTTGTGGGAAGATTTTTGGTTTTTCTTTTGAAAAGTATTTACCTGGTGTAAAGTTTCTTTTCTTGGTTTTCCAAAACCTTCTTTTTGTTTTATACTTTCTTTTGTACTTCTTTTTGAAGGAAATTTTATCTTTGGGTAGGTCACATCCAACGGATAATTGAGGGGTTTCAGTTAAAGTACTGCAACATTTTTTGTAAAATCTTTTTAACTGTTTTTGTTTGTTGGAGAAATCACATTAAACTGTAATTTCTTCTTTGACAATCCTTGTAGCAAATCCGAGAGAATGTATAGTTAAAGGATTTTTCTTTTTATTCCATCTTTCTTTGGCTTTTTCTCATACAATGGGGATTTTCATTAAGTAGGCTTCTATCCAGGAATAATATTCACCCGTACTTAACTTTTATAAGTTTTGCTCAAATAGGCATGTAAAATCATCTAAAAGACTTATGTTACATAATTACGCTTTTGTAAGGTTTTGTCTTGCTTTTTCAAGAAATTTTTGATTTTCTTGATCTTTGTTTGTGAGGAAATCAAGACCTAAAAACATCATATACATGGCGTTGATTATTTGATCAAAAAGATCTTCATCATGTAAATCTTCATTCCAAGCAGTGCCTTTAATGAAGTCTTGAATAATTCCTGAAGATTTGTGTTCTATCAATAATAATAATGCCTTAGCACTAGAGAACTCTTCTGGATTGTACTGGATAATGAGACTAATCTCAGTATTCCATCTATCTATAACTTCCTTTCTTTTTCCAAAATCGAAGATAAAGTCAATTTTAATGGTGTCAATTGCGGTTGAACTCCCATTATTAGAATTTGGTATGCCTTTGTGATATGGCATAGAAAGTTCTGTATTTTTCTTTTTGTGGCTATTATAACTAGTACAGGCCCGATTTGTTATACTATTATAGTTAGGAGTTTCTTCAGCAGAAGAATTTTCATCTTCAGTCATAGGTTCTTAGGCGATCTCTTTTTCAGTTTTAGGCTCCTTTATAGTGAGAACTTGTTCTGGAAAATATTTGTCTCTAAGACTCTTATTTTCAAAAAAAACTTTTGTTCACATTCTTTATCACTTAGTGACATCAATTGAACTAGTTCATGTATTTGCTCAGCTGAGCCTGTCTCTAGCTTGCTATCAAATATTTGCTCTAGTTTTTTAGAGATAGAATTCATTTAAGCTCTTGAATTTTTTTTTCAAAATTTTTTTTTTCTTCATTAGCTTGGTTTAGGATTTTTAATTTGATACCCAGATGCATGTTTCAATTATCTTGAATTATACTGAATTTTTGCACTATAAGACATTTTTCTATCTACAATTTAAATTGGTCATAAATGCTCAAACACATCACATGGCTCTTAAAGGTTATCACGTGAATGTAGACCTTTTATGACAATTTTTGTCGAGATATTTACAATTCTTAAAGAATTGTTTATTGTTCTTTTGTACCAAAAGACCATTTTAAAGCATTTGAACATTTTGAACTTCCTAATGACGGATTTCCTACATTAAAGTTAGGAAAAGAATATTTTTGAAATCGTCCTTTTTCATTGAAGATTTTAGTGTGCTGTTCTAGCTTTTGAGGTTTAACTTCCTCTATTTTATCAATTTTTTCGGAGATATCCTTAATGATCTTTGCGGCAATAGCCTCTAGATTTTCGTTAGTAGATAATTTTTCTACCTTATTGATTAGCTCTTTAATTAATTCATCTATCTTTACAAGAGAACCCATGTTATGGTTATAAGAGCTTTTCTTGTTTTAAGCTTAAAGAGTCTCTTTCTAGCGTCAGCTAATTCTTGTTTGAACAATCTTATATTTTGAGCTTTTATGTTATCATGTATCATAAAGTCGTATCTAGTTTGATTTATTCTGATTTTGTATATCTGAATTTCACTTTCTTCAAAGTTAATTGCATCATCTAGAGCTTTAACTACTTCAATGATTGGGGTTAAAGACATTATATTCCTATAACCTCTTTAAGAATTTCCCCATACTTATCTATTCTTTCCGACATATATCGTATTAAATGTACTTCTGTAGAAGTTGAAGCTGGTTCTCTAATTCTTAGAGTATGTCCAGAAAAGCTATGTCTAGGTTTAGACTCTATAATTTGTTTATTTCGAGCTATATTAATTGTCCAATTTTTTTGTAATTGCGAGGGTTCAGTAAATTTACTTTCCTCAACTGTTCCTATATCTAAGAATATATCTTCTATTGCTATACTCTATAAAGTGAGTACTGTTGGTTATAGCATACGATATTAAATAATTAATCGTAAATACTTTATTTTCTGGTTCCATAAGATCAGTTCTTTCAAACTGATGTATGAAACTAAGAGTTTTATCGAAATCTTTTGAATCTCGATGTAAAGCAAATTTAGGATATACAGTAAACATAAATTTACCATATGCTAAATTTTCTTGTACAGCCCCTAAGAGAGCATCTTGTATGTTAATGATTCTATTATTAACAACAGCCATTTTAATAGGAAAATTAATTCCATCTCTGAATTGTGATTTTAGTAGGATTTTTACTGCTCCTATATGCACCATGTTCATTGATTTTCTTAAATCGGGCTTAATAGTTAAAAGACTTTTTGCTATTTCTCCTCCTGTTAAGAGTGGCATAAATACTTTTCCCGATGTATCATTTACGTCTACTGAAAATTCTTCAGTATTAAAGCAGTACAGGATTTTGTTTTTTCTTGAAAAAGCTTTTGAGACCAAGCTTTGCAAACTATTAGGTTGATTAAAAACATGTCTATTATCAAGCTTAAACTTAAGCTTACTTATTTTTGTTAATTGGTTAGAATTAATCATGTAATTTGACTAAAAACCTCTTTCATTTCACTGAAGTTTATAACTTCAGTATTTTGTTGATATGATTCATCAGAATCTTCTTCTATTAGAAAATATTTATTTCCATTTTTACGTAGTGCAAGGCTTAGTTTTTATTTTTTTGCCGAGCACAAGGCTTTAACATTAATTTTTAAAAAATTGAGCACAAGGCTCTTATACCAGAGGTGCGGATATCTTGTCATGATTTTTGTTTTAAATATGATTTAAGAAATTATAGTTTTTGATTTAAGGATAAATGAGTAAAAACCATTAAAGTATAACAGTTATAAGATAGATATACCTTAGATCCCCATTGTCTTTGAACTTTAGTGACGAGTGACCAATCCAATCATTATCTTCCTATGACCTCCTATCTTGACGGAAAAAAAAATGACTTCAGGACTCCAGGTTTCATAACAAAATTTAGAGATGTTGACAAAAAGGAAATATTTTATTTCATAACTGTTCTTCCTGAAGGAAGAACTACTGGATTTTTACATCATTTTCCCCAAAAGGGGGAGCTTACTTACACATAGCTAGGATTACAAAGAAAATTAAAATTTTTGGGAGAGTGTTTAACACCCCTTCCCTTACAAACATTACAATATATATAGAAAGGAAAAGGAACGTAAAGTTCTCTTTGCTTACGTAAGTGCTTACGTAATTTTTACATAATTGAACCTGGGTGGGGTCCTAATTACGTGTCCTCCATTATTTCACTGGAGGTTGTCGCTTAGCCTGCTTTACTCACATGCTTGCTTTTCTTTAATCGATGTACCCATGCGTAGGGTCTAGTTCACTTGTATCCTCTATCATTTCGTCTAAGAGTAGGTCACTTTCTCTGCACTCTTCACATGTATGATCTTCTATAATGCGTTCCAGTTCTTGACACAATATTTTTTTTGGTGGCACGACCTACATCGAGCCGGTTGGAGATAATTCTCTGCTCAACGGTTTCTATGGCGGGCTTTTCATGCATAGGTAGAGGGGTTCCACTGTAACTAATAGTTACGCAGTTTTGGCAGCAGTAATTGATTTTTTTTGAAACTTCCAACCGTAATTTGTTGAAGGGTTTTTTAGAATTTTTTGATATCCATTGACTCTAACGGAGACCCAGTTGCTAACGTCTTCTTGTTCTTCCATTATTTTGGAAGGTTGGACATTTCTTGTTTTGGCTATTCCTTCTAACACATGTAGAGCGGGAAAGCTTCTTCCTTGATACCAATCTGGTAATGCTGAAGTGCATTCTATGTAGATGTTGGCATCTTTTGTTGCTGCTATTTTCTTTCTGAAAGTTTTTATATCCTTCTTCATTCCTTCTGTAAACAAATTGATTTTTTGTAAGTTTGTTGAAGGATAAATATTTTTAATTAATCCAGCCAAAAATGCCAGATCAACTAGATAGGGATCTGCTCCTAGACAGAAGTTGTATAGACTCTTTGTCAGTTTATCTTCTGTGAATATGTGCTTGACTTCAAAGTCTTCAAGACTAAGGGCCCTAGATTTTGCGGATATCTTGTCATAATTTTTCTTTTAAATATAATTTAAGAAATTATAGATTTTGATTTAAGGAAAAATGAGTAAAAACCATTGAAGTATAAAAGTTATGAGATAAATATACTTTAGATCCCCATTGTCACTGAACCTTAGTGACGAGTGACCAATCCAATCTTTATCTTCCTATGACCTCCTGTCTTGACGGAAATAAAATGACTCCAGGACTCCAGTTTCATAACAAAATTCAGAGATGTTGATAAAAAGGAAATATTTTATTTCATAACTGTTCTTCCTGAAGGAAGAACTTCTAGATTCTTACATCATTTTCCCCTAAAGGGGGAGCTTACTCACACATAGCTAGGATTACAAAGAAAATCAAAATTTTTGGGAGAGTGTTTGATGCCCTTCCCTTACAAACATTACAATATTTATAGAAAGGAAAAGGAACGTAAAGTTCTCTTTGCTTAAGTAAGTGCTTATGTAATTTTTACATAATTGAATCTGGGTGGGGTCCTAATTACGTGTCCTCTATTATTTCACTAGAGGTTGTCGCTTAGCCTGCTTTACTCACATGCTTGCTTTTCTTTAATTGATGTACCCATGCGTAGGGTCTAATTCACGTGTATCCTCTATAATTTCGTCTGAGAGGAGGTCACTTTCTCTGCACACTTCACATGTATGATCTTATATAATGCGTGCCAGTTCTTGACACAATAATTTTTTGGTGGCAGGACCTACATCGAAGCGGTTGGAGATAATTCTATGCTCAATGGTTTCTATGGCGTGCTTTTCGTACACAGGTAGAGGGGTTCCACTGTAACTAATAATTACGCAGTTTTGGCTGCAATAATTGATTTTTTTGAAACCTCCAACCGTAATTTGTTGAAGGTTTTTAGAATTTTTAGGTATCCATTGACTCTAATGGAGACCCAGTTGCTAACGTCTTCTTGTTCTTCCATTATTTTGGAAGTGTGGACATTTCTTGTTTTAGCTATTCCAACTTCTAACACATGTAGAGCGGGAAAGATTCTTCCTTGATACCAATCTGGTAATGCTGAAGTGCATTCTATGTAGATGTTTGCATCTTTTGTTGCTACTATTTTATTTCTGAAGGTTTTTATAGCCTTCTTCGTTCCTTCTATAAACAGATTGATTCCTTGTAAGTTTGCTGAAGGATCAATATTTTTAATGAATCCAGCCGAAAATGCAAGATTAACTAGATTGGGATCTGATCCTGGACAGAAGTTGTATAGACTCTTTGTCATTTTATCTTCTGTGAATATGTGCTCGAATTCAAAGTCTTCAGGATTAAGGGCCCTAGCTTTTGACCAAACTGATAGGAATTCGTCAAGAGTGATTAGATCGATTTCTTCATTTTGGATTTCAATTCTTTTCTCTGTTCTATTTTCAATGGGTAAATTTGAAAAGCTAACCGGTGAGGTTTTCTTTGTTTTTGTTACAGGCATAGGAAAGACGATAATCCTTAAAGGTATTTCTTTCTTTCCGAATTCCGCTGAATACCATGTGGCTTCTTGTTGAACTTGTAAAGGGAGCCGAAATTTTTGTAGGTAACTGTTGTATGCTGAACATATTTTGAGACAATAGCCCAGTCTTCACAGATTCCTCTGTGGTCTCCATCAAAAATGACGTAGAACATCGTTTTTTGATTTCCTGGATATGTCACCTTTTGAACATAGGTGGTTTTAATAGTTTTTGGCAAACTATCAGCCGTGAACGGATTTGAATCGTCTTTACCGGAGCCGTTTGCTTTCGGACTAGAAGATGATTGTGGTGCATCTTTTTTCCGTATGTATGCTTTTTCCCAAAGCATCAGGGATCAACGCACTTGATTTTTCTTTACCTTTAGCTGTTTGTAAAGGAATAGATTCTGTTTTTAGACTTTCGTCTTCCTGTACAGAATTTACAGTTTTGGCGTTAAGCAACTCATTGTATAACGCTATTTGCTATCGCACAGCTTGTAATTCTATTAAAATATTTTTTTTCTTTTAGGTGTACAGCCTTGATTTTTTCTTTCTCTTCTTCCATCATATTTGTTTTTCTAGATATTGTTGTGATGAGTTTCGTGAGAGGGACGTATCTTATTTATAGAGAAAGATTACGTCATTGCTTACGTATTCTGAAAATCGCGTGTCAAGCTATCAGCTAGCACGTTTTTTGGTCCTTCAAGATGTTCAATGTTAAAGGAATATCTCTAAAACCACACTTGCCATCTGACGAGGCATCCTTGTTTGTTATCTCCTAAAATTTTTGTTATCTGTCCTGACCAAAAATTTTATAGGGGTTAGATAAATAGAAAATTTTGAAATGGTGTTTTTTACCGCCAGTAATTCTTTTTCATTACTGTGGTAATTCTTTTCAGCTGGTTTAAAACTCCCAGAGGTATATTTACAAATTTCCTCTCTATCAGCTGTTTTTTCTTTTAAGACCCCTCCCAAAAATCATTTGAGGCATCGGTTTCAATTATAAGGGAGTCTTCTTCTTTTTGAAAATAAAGTCTTGGAAAGCTTTTTAAGTTTTTCTTTATATTTCTAATATAGTCTGTCTGGGTTCTTTCCAATCCCATACGTAATCTTTTTTTTAATTTTACCTGTAGCGGCTTTCTGAGCTCTGCAAGCTTTGGAATGTAGCTTTCAGCATAAGTTAAAACACCAAGAAATCTTTGTAGATTTTTTTTATCTTCTAAAGTGTCTGGAAATTTATGTAAATTTTCCAAAATATGTTTTTGTGGACAATGAGTACCTTGATATATTTCAGGACCTAAAAAATATATCTTTTTTTAAAAAGATTTGCTTTCTTTTTTGACAAAATAATTCCATATTATTCAATTGTTTTTAAAACTGATAAAACACAAAAATAATGTTGTTTCTTAGAGCTAGAAAATATTATATAATATCGTCTACATAAACGGTACAATAATCTTCTAATCCCCTTAAAGCATTCTGCATATGTCTTTGAAATATGCTAGGTGCTTGTTTTAATCCGAAAGGGACTACCTTCCATCAGTAATGACCATCAGGACATGTAAATGCAGTTAATAACTGAGATTCTTTGTCTAGCGGTACCTGCCAGAAACCACTTTTGCAGTCGAAACTAGAAAATATGGTTTTTTCTCTTAAGAGGGTTAATAGTTCTTGCATGCAAGGAAGATTGTGACTATCTCCTATTGTTGCTGCGTTTACTGCTTTATAATTTACGACCATTCGCTTCTTTCCTCTTCTTTTCTCAGCTTCATTTTCAATTAAAACGGCTAGTGACATATGAGGTGATTTACTTGGAATAATTAATTTTAATTCAAGTAACTCTTCAATTTGTTTGTTAAACTCTTCTGTAACACCCCAATCCGGATAGGGCCGACGTGTCACTCGATACAATAATTAAAATCCATATTTAAAAGTTTAAAATCATTCAATACCAAAAAGTTCAATATCATTGACTACGAAAATAAATAAAGTTGTTTCACTCAAAGAAATTATTTAAGTTTTCTCATTTTCCAACTTAAAACTTTTACTTTTACTCTCTTATCACACATTCCCCGGATTCCCTTGAGTACCTGTAACAAATTTAAATAAAACACAAAACAAAGAAACACGGATGAGCCAAAAAAAATTGCCTAGTAACGGAGGAAAATAGCAGTAAAAATATACGATTAAAAACAATACGATGAACAATCAAGGAAGAAACAATTACAGTTTGCGGGCCGATAACAGTAACGTTACACTGAACTATCAGTTATGAAGTAGTACAATAACAATCTATTATGGAAATACCCATGTGAGCCAGTAACAGTAACAGTAACAGTAACAGTAACAGTATGTACATTAGCTGCAGACTAACGCACCAATAATTAAGTGAGATAGGAATGTGGGCACACACACCTAACCATCGCACTCTAGTAAAAATTTACCGAGGATCGATCCATACGCCTCTCAGTAATCAGTATATCAGTAAGTTCTCTCATCGCACAATAAAATAGAGACGCTGTGGACTAATCGCTCCGCCACAGATAGAGCACGTCAAAGGTGCCTCGATTGATACCATACGTCCCATAGGTGGATAAATTCTCGGGTATTTAGGTCAAATAAAATACAATAACAATGATCAATATCAATATAATATGTCTTAATAACAATCAGTCAATGTACAATGGACTATTAGGAATATGCGACAACGAGTGAAATAAAATATTATATATCGCATGCATGACAATATAACAATAACAATTTGCAATAAGTAAAGAGCGAACTATTTAATAATGGTGACAAGATACTATGAATCAACTCAATAATTATAACGCGGTTAATGACTCAAGAACTCATATACTATGATAGCGAAGACATGGTATGGCGCAACAAGTGCAAGACCACGAAGTCCGTACACTAGATCGATGGAAAACAATATTTATGCTACAAGTAAAAGACCACAGAATCCGTACCTTAAAATAGAATGGTAATAACCGTAAGAAGACTTAAGCTTTGATTAAACGTCGCGAGAACCTACAATATTATTATCACCTGGATTATTATATATTGGTTGATTAACACGTTTCATTTAACATACAGTGACTTTATTTATCTTTGAATCGCCACATACTCTGTTTTTAGATTGTATTTATGTACATGTTTACATAATTATAGAGGCTTACGTAACCAAAATTTATTCAAGGTGTAATTTAAATATTGGTGTATACAAGATTTATTTATCAATTTATAATTAAATTGACACAGGAACTTATGTTTACAAACATAACTCGATGGATAAAACTACATTTATTTGTTTCAATTTATTTTAACCAGTTGTTCAAGTTAACCAAGCAAAACTTAAGCATGAATCGATCTGGTGTTACCTTCGATGGTGGCTACAACGACGTGGATTTCCGGCAACAACAGGTTGTGGTGATGGTGAAGACCTCACGTGCACGAGCAGGGAATGGAAGTGAGCGGTGGTTGGCTGGCTACCAGCAGCGTGTTGGGATTAGTGAAGGCCTTTGGGTCGGGTTCGTTGGTTGACAATTAGAAGACCAAAGGTGGCGGCCCGTTTAATTATGGAGGATGGCCCATTTGACGTTTTCTTGATCCCTAAGTCATTTAACCTAATTGTTCTCTATATATATCATGGTCATGTATTGTAATCTTTGTACCGTGCTTAATAAAATACCCTAGTTGCAGCCCGTGGACGTAGGTTGCGTTCCGAACCACGTAAAATCTCGTGTCTCTTATTTATTGCTTTCGTTTGTGCGTGTGTGTTTGTGTTTCCGTTGCGTACCGACTCTGATTAATACCTAACAAGTGGTATCATAGCCAAAGGTTTGTTGAACACACGGGAGCACTAAGACGAGAGAACCATTTCCGGTTCATAAACTTAACTCGTTTGTAAAACTCTCGGAAGTTTTTTTTTTGGGTTTGGTGTGGCTCGGAATTCAAGGAGAGGTTCTTTTTTTTGGTTAATTAAATTGATGGTCAAAGTAGGTGGTAAATATTCTTTTTTGTTCTTTTGTTTGTCGTGGCTTGCACCAAAAGAAAAGAAAGAAGTTGTCCGTCCTTTTTTGCAATTAGGGTTGACTTTTCTTTAAAAAAAGAAACTCTTTGGTGTGCCGCAATTCTGCATTATATTAGAGTGTTAATCAAATAAGAAGCATTGCCAACTGTTTTTTTGTTGCCGGACTACAATCGAAGGCCGTTCACCAGAAACCATTGTCTATAGCCTCTGTTTCAACTGCTGATCAAGAGAAATCAGGTTTACTCGTTTTCTTGGTCTGATTAGCATTTGTTTTTGAGATTGTTTGACTCGGATTGGTTGCGAAGATTCGTTTTGTAATTCGGGTATTTGTTGACAGGAATTTCAGGTTGCAAGAAAGGTTTCGCATTTTGGGTTAGAGTTTTGTTTGTTGGTTTTTTCTCTGTTTTCTCGTTTGCGATGTCTGAAGACGGGAAGGTTTGAATCGAAAAGTTTGACGGAACTGATTTTGCATGGTGGAAGATGCAAATAGAGGCGTTACTTGGGGAACATGATTTGGATATGGTATTGGAGGAAAAGCCGGATAAAACGGATAAAGCCGAAGAAGCAATTTGGAACTCAAAGGACAAGAAGGCTAGAGGTAAAATTACATTGGCTTTGACGAGGAGCGTTGCATTTAATATTATGAAAGAAAGCACGGCTCGTGGTATGATGACAGCTCGGTCAAATATGTATGAAAAACCTTTCGCAGCAAATAAGGTGTTCTTGATGAGGGAATTGTTTATGACAAGGATGCACGAGGGAAGTTCAATCGCTAGTCACATTAATGCTTTCAACTCAATTATGTCCAGGTTAGCTTCTGTGGGCATGAAGTTGGATAATGAGACTCAAGCTATTATATTGTTATCTTCTTTGCCTGAGAGTTGGTCTGGAACTGTAACGGCCATTACTAGCTCTGCGGGGGCCGATGATTTGACATTTTAGGGGGTCCGAGACATTGTGTTAGGTGAAGACGTTCGCCGGAAAAGCACGAGTGGCGGATCATCTTCTGGTATGTTTTATGCTGGCAGGGGAAGGGAAAATAACAGAAGCAATGGGAGTCGGGGGAGGAGTTCGTCTAGAACCCGGAAGAATGTGAAGTGCTGGAGGTGTAATGAAGTTGGACATGTTAAGAGTGATTGTCCAAACAAATTACAAGGAAAGACTGCTGAGGTGAATACTGCTGAACAGGTTAATGAAGGCATCAGTGATGACGAGGCATTATTTTGTAGTGTTTATATCATGGTGGACTCTTGGGTCATGGATTCCGGTTCTTCGTTTCACGCTACGCACAGCGGGGAGACGATGGTGAATCTAATGGTTGGTAACTTTGGGAAGGTACGTATTGCTTATGGTGATGTTCTTAATGTTATGGGCATGGGGGATGTTAATTTGGTAACTCCATTGGGAACCGTTTGGAACTTGAAGAATGTTAGGGTTATTCCATCGTTGAAGAGAAGGCTTATCTCTGTTTGTCAACTGGATGAACTAGTCATGGAAGTAAAGTTTGGTGGAGGTAAATGGAAGGTAACTAAAGGTAATATGGTTATTGCTCGTGTAGACAGGTATGGTTCATTATACATGGTGTAGGTGCCTACTGAGGGAAGTATGACCGTCCCTCAAAACAAAGTCGGGTTCGCTGAATCGAAGGGGAAAAATAAGGTTCAATTTGCAAGAGTAGAGCCTGGTGCCAAGGTGATTCAAGCTGAGCGGGGTCGGAGGTCTAAAATAGGTCAGGGGTTTGGTGACAGTGGGAGCGCGGGCTGTGTTCCGGGAACAGTTACTAAACAACATTGGGTTTTGAAGACCGATATTCTGATTGATAAAATCTCTCCTGGGGAACTCCTACTGAAAGAGGAGAGTGGTAGTTGTTCTCGGGTTATCTCTGGATCTGATGGATCGTGCGTATCATTTGAGATAGAGGATGGAGTTTTGGCTTATGAGTTGGGGCTCGGTGAAGCTTCAACTGCCCCTTCTGGTACTTGATGTTGAAGGGGGTTCCTGCAACTAGGTGGTAAGTATTAGCTTGTTTATCGGAACTGGAAGCTTGGAAGACTTGTTAATAAAGATTATTGATATTACTGATGACTGTTTTGCTTTATACTTGAATGGCGGGCTAGAGTTTATCGCAAGGCCTTCAAGTAAGAGATTGTTGGGATTAGTGAAGGCCTTTGGGCCGGGTTCGTTGGTTGACAATTAGAAGACAAAAGGGGGCGGCCCGTTTTATTATGGAGGATGGCCCATTTGACGTTTTCTTGGTCCCTAAATCATTTAACCTAATTGTTCTCTATATATATCATGGTCATGTATTGTAATCTTTGTACCGTGATTAATAAAATACCCTAGTTACAACCCATGGACGTAGGTCGCGTTGACCGAACCACGTAAAATCTCGTGTCTCTTATTTATTGCTTTTGTATGTGCGTGTGTGTTTGTGTTTCCGTTGCGTACCGACTCTGTTTAATACCTAACACAGCGTCTGCAAGGACTCGTGTAGAGGTGGCTGCGGTGCCCGCGGCTTCTCTGGCGAGTTGCAGGGGCTACGGTGACTAGTATTGGCTCTAGCGAATAGCGCGGCCTTCCTTCCAACAACCAATGGCGCTGGCGGTTGTTTCCGGCGAGTTGCAGGGCGGCGGTGATGGGTATACGGCAGAGAGAGATTAAGGTTTAAGGTTTTGATAGTTGTTTGTGATGCGGATTTCCTTCGTATATATCGTGTGTGTGTGTGTATATATATATATATATATTAGACGAGTTGAAACACAATAAAATCCCAAAATATTCTTGTTGTTTGTTGTTCACGTTTTCACGGAAAGGAACGTAGGTGTGTGTGTTTCAATTTGACTTTTATGAGATGCCCAAATTGGCCCCTACACTTTATTTCTTATTTCATTCACTGGTTTATAGTTAGAACTTCAAATTTAATTGTATTTGTATTTTGTTTACCATGTACAATAAAAGAATAACCAACTTATATAGAATTATTATTATTATTATTATTATTATTATTATTATTATTATTATTATTATTATTATTATTATTATAGTTAAATAACATTTATATTTAAATCATGGTTGTTTGTTTGTTAACGTTTCATCGGTTTATTAATCTTCTAACAATCGACATTTATTATTTTATTGTTTCGAATTTTTATATATTACACTTCTCTGTCTTGTGGACTATATTTCATGGGTTTTACTCTAATTACAGTCTTAGGGTCTACAATTTTATTGAAGCCTTCATCCAGATTTTGGATTTTTCCGGGTCAATAGGATTTTCTAAGCATACCTTTTCAAGTAATGCTTCTATTTTTTGATATTTTTGTATTTCAAGGAAATACTTTTCTTCTGGTTTTATAACTTCGTGGGTTATATTTGTTCCAAGAATTTTTTAAATCATTTTTCATAGATTCAAGAAAATCAGGTTTCCCAACCCGAAGTGCTTTAGTTATTTTCTTAATCAGAAACATTTCTTGATTAAGATGGAAAGATATTCTGTCTAACCATTGTGTAAATGGTCCATATAACTGACAGAAGTTATTTCCATTGAGTAAATCTATTCCTGATTCTTGTTGGTAAATGGTAGGTATAGAGAATGGTTCTCCTGAAAAGTAAACTATAAGATTTCTACAAACCTTATTTAGTTTAATTGTTTCTTCATTAGCAATTGTTACTTTAATGTCCTTAGGTGTGTTTTCCCAAAGTTCTTCAGAGATAACGTATTTACTTGCTAAACAGAGACTTGCTCCCGTGTCAACATAGCAATGTAAAGTTATCGTTTTATATCATTATAGAAAAAATTTTCCTTTGATATAAATAGAGTTGGTATTGGTTATATTAGCATATACCAATTCCTCATGTTTTAAAATATTTTGACAAAAATGTAATTTGCTAATTCATTTTCTTCCCGCTTAGGAGTTGTAGTCATTCTGAGTTAGTAGAATCATCAGAAGAGTCGTATATGACTATTAGTGAATATACCTGAGTATATCCATCGTAAATATTTTCAGAAGTAAAGTATCCTTCTTCTTCAGCTTCTAAAATAAGCTTTGTTTTTTCAGGGAGTTTTTGTCGGTTATGACATTCGTTGGCATAATGTCCTTCTTCATAACATATCCAACATCTAGATTTTTTCTTTCCTTGTGGGCAGATTTTTGATTTTTCTTTTGAAAAGTATTTACCTAGTGTAAATTTCTTTTCTTGGTTTTTCAAAACCTTCTTTTTGTTTTATACTTTCTTTTATACTTCTTTTTGAAGTAATTTTTATCTTTGGGTGGGTCACATCCAAAGGATAATTGAGGTATTTCAGTTAAAGTACTGCAACATTTTTTGTTAAATCTTTTTAACTGTTTTTGTTTGTTGGAGAAATCACAATAAACGGTAATTTCTTCTTTGACAATCCTTGTAGCAAATCCGAGAGAATGCATAGTTAAAGGATTTTTCTCTTCATTCCATCTTTCTTTGGCTTTTTCTCCTACTATAGGGATTTTCATTAGGGGAATTTACATATTTCCCCTTCCTAACATCTTTAATTACATATTTCCCCAATACTAAAAAATAATTACATATTTCCCCTTTCTAACACATATAAATAGGGGAAATATGTAATTGATTTTTGGGGTTGAGGATATATGTAATTAAAGGTATTTAGCAAGGGGAAATATGTAAAATTCATTTTCATTAAGTAGGTGCTATCTAGGAATGATATTCACCCATACTTAAATTGTATAAGTTTTGCTCAAATAGGCATGTAAAATCATCTAAAAGGCATATATCACATAATTGTGCTTTTGTAAGGTTTTGTCTTGCTTTTCAAGCAATTTTTGATTTTCTTGGTCTTTGTTTGTGAGGAAATCAAGACCCAAAAACATCATATACATGGCGTTGATTATTTGATTAAAAAGATCTTCACCATGTAAATCTTTATTCCAAGCAGTACCTTTAAACAAGTCTTGAATAATTCCTGAAGATTTGTGTTCTATCAATAATAATAATGCCTTAGTATTAGAGAACTCTTCTGGATTGGACTGGATAATGAGACTAATCTCAGTATTCCATTTATCTATAACTTCTTTTCTTTTTCCAAAATCAAAGATACAGTCAATTTCAATGGTGTCAATTGCGGTTGAACTCCCATTATTAAAATTTGGTATGCCTTTGTGATATGGCATAGAAAATTCTGTATTTTTCTTTTTGTAGCTATTATAACTAGTTGTGTCCCGATTTGTTCTACTATTATAGTTAGGAGTTTCTTCTGCAGAAGAATTTTCATCTTCAGTCATAGGTTCTGAGGCGATCTCTTTTTCAGTTTTAGGTTCCTTTATAATGAGAACTTCATCTGGAAAATATTTGTCTCTAAGACTCTTATTTTCGGAAAACTTTTGTTCACATTCTTTATCATTTAGTGACATTAATTGAACTAGTTCATGTATTTGCTCAGCTGAGCCTGTCATTAGCTGGCTATCAAATATTTGCCCTAGTTTTTTAGAGATAGAATTCATTTAAGCTTTTGAATTTTTCTTCAAGCTTTTGTTTTTTCTTCATTAGCTCAGTTTAGGATTTTTAATTTGATACCCAGATGCATGTTCCAATTATTTTGAATTATGTTGAATTTTTGCACTAAAAGACATTTTTCTATCTACAAATTAAATCCCCCCCAAATATATATATATATATATATATATATATATATATGCAACTACATTTTTGCCTTCCCACTTAAACTTTTACTATGCCACGTGTCGCGCACTCTACATCCCGTATCCCCCTCTCCCCCCTCATGTTGTAACAATCAAACCATCATCTATGATTGAAATGGTCAATAATAAAAATATGTCAACCAAATTCGTTGATTATACATTCGGCGTTAAGCCATAACGGGAGAAATTAATACCCACTGTTATCATCAATATATGTATTTTCGTATCAGTTCCAAATTGTTATGTCCTGAGTTTTACATCTATGATTGCTTTGTTGGATGCAATTTTAAGTTTTTTAGGAACCACAAATAGTAGGTGAGGCTGTGAAATATCAAGTTATGGATCTCCTTCAGGAGAAAAAGTTGAAAAGGATCCAAGTGAAGTTGGTCCTCCAGTTATTTTGAGCCGGAGTGTCCTGCCTAGTCCGACGGGGTATGTAGGTCTTACCCTAGAACCGTACATGATGAATTGTTGTGTTCACCACATAATCGTGGTTTCAAGTCCCATGGAAGATGCCAACGAAGAAATAATATGAGTATACTTGTATAGATGCACCAAATCCTTTGTCCTATCTGATCAATATTCTTGCGTATGTCAATTTCAATCCTACAAAATAGAACCATGAGTCTTTCCACAAGATGGGGGGTCCACATGTAACTACCAGTAGCGTGAGAATAAATGTTTTATTTTTTTATCGAGAAAGATAAGTACGAGTATATAAGTGTAAGTGGGAATGAGAGCACACATGAGTCTTTCTTCTTATGTTCTATTTTACAGTTGTTGAAATTTAGGGTTGAGGTCATCAATCACGTCTTGGGCCCACCTGGAGAATGGGCCAACGGATCGTGATAGTGACCTCCTGAATTACTTTTATTGGTCGATTGGGAAATATTCTCTTTTTCCTTTTGGAGACCACATAAATCGTTTAATTAACTGATGTCGGGTTCGGTCTCATGGATCCGGTTAATATCTCTTTACGTATTCACACCTGTCCATATTTTCAATTTGGCACCATGTTGTTTTTTCCTGAGGTTCTCATCTACGATCATTTTGTCATGTGCTATTTTAAGTTTGTTAATCCATAAAGGAATTGAGGTTAATTATTTAAGTCAGAAATATCATTTTCTTAAAATAATATAACAATTCTAAAACTATTGAAATAAAATCAAGATTCAAGACCAATAGTGCCCTGGATAGGAATTTCATGTCACACCCCGACCAAAGGCGGCGGAACATGCCGGGGTGCAATGTGATTGGACAAATACACAAGACACTATTTAAAGTGACAATATTTAATCAACTCTGTTTATTTCAACAAATCAATAAACGAAACATTTCGTCCACACAAACAAATTGAATACAAGTAACATTTATATTGTTCGTTTTACTAATACCCTAATGGTCTTGGTAACGTTTTTCGTCAAGTCCTCAAGTCAAAAGTCAAACATGTAACATTTCATAAAATAAAGTTTGTCAACACAAAGGTTGGTGAGCAATTCATAAGTTTGAGCATATAAATATATAGTAATAAGAAGCCACAACACTTGTATACAAAACAATGAATAAAAGCACTAGAGTTGGATAAATTGACAATTGCTAAACACATTAGCACCACCTAGCTATCTAGGATTTTATGACAATTGCTAAACACATTAGCACCACCTAGCTATCTAGGATTTTATGACAATTGCTAAACACATTAGCACCACCTAGCTATTCTAGGATTTTATAGTTATCGTTAATTGCATTACGTTAACGACACCTTGCCATGAGGGGTTGCCAAATGGTATAGGATTTATAGTTCCACCATCCAAAAGCGATAAACACATAAGCATATAAGCATGTAAGCATAGCACTCCAAATCAAGCAATTATTCAGGTAAAGTAAACAATCACGTTTGTGGGTTTAAAGATTCAAGTAATTAAAGCATTTAGTTTAATAAGTATGAAATGTCACCCCAAAACGAAAAATGGAAAAAGGGGTATGAAAGTACTCACCTCGATTGATGAATCGAGAAATAAATAGATAAATAAATGAAGCTCGAACGGTAAACGAACAGATCCGACTTGAAACGATAAACACCTTAGCTAAAATAAATAATGTAATATATATTAATGAACTTGAAACCATAATGAAACTATATTAGAAACATTGAATGAGAAGGTTCGGTTGTTAGTCGGGTTACCGGTTAGTTTGTTAATGATTAGGAACTCGTACATAAATAAATCATTAGAATAAAAATAATATTATTTTATTGGGCTTTTAAATAGCTAAACTAATATTAAAAGAGACAAGACGGGTTTTAAATCAAGGGTTCGATTTTATAAAAATGAATAGATAATAAAGTTTATAATAATATTATTAATGATAAAGATAGAAATGATAATAATAATTTTTATAAACATGTAATATATATATATATATATATATATATATATATATATAAGATACAGATGATGATAATACATAGTAATACTACAAATTGAAAATTTGTTGTTAAAACTAATAGTAGTAGTAATATTAAATATAATAATTATTACTTTATTGTTGAATACGTTAGTAATAGATTTATAAATTTTAATAATTATTATACGTGCCATATTAATAATAATTAATACTTATAATATTTTAATAATAGTAGTATTAGTGATAAAAAGTTATAACTCGAGTGACAATGACGTTAAACAACTAGGGCCGACATGGGTTTCGGTTCGATAAGACAAATGGGTAATATTAACAATGTTAGATTTTAATAATATTCCTTAATAATCATAGTAATAAAGATAATAAAGATCATAATAATGGTAATCTATTTTTTTATGAAAATGATGGTAATAATAATAGTTTTGTTAAAAGATAATAATAACAATAATAATAATAATAATACTAATAATCTTGTTAATAATAATAATGATGATAATAATAATTATCTTGTTAATAATATTAATAATAATTATAATTATTATAATACCAATAATAAGTTTTATAATGGGTTATGAGATTTATAAAAATAATCCCAAAAATATATTCTCCAAAGTCGGTTCAAGGGGGAATCGAACTCGAGACTCGATTTCGGGTTATGAGTTAAATATTAAGACAAATAAAACTCTAGATCTCAAACTTACTATACGATGTTTGGCCGAGAACATTTGTCGGAGCCGAGCAGGGTCGTCAAGGCCAATTCCGGCCGCCAGAGGCGTGCCGGAAAACAATACAGGGAGAGAGAGGAGGCGGAGAGAGTGCGAGAGAGAGAGAGAGAAGTGAGAGAGCCGAGAGAGATAAGACGAGAGGGAGAGAGACGAGCACAGAGAGAGAGAGAAATGAGAGGGATAGAGACGAGCGGGAGAGAGCGGAGAGGAAGCAGCTACACCGATGGCCGGAGTGCCGTCGCGGCTTCTCGCCGGAATCCGGGTTCGTCGGAAAAACGCAAACAAGGGGGAAAGGAGGAGTAGTGGTGATGTTTGGGATGGTGGTAGTCGTTGCCGGGGGAGAAGAAGGCTAGTGGTGGTGCGGTGTGAGGTGGTGGCCGGAGATGGCATCGCCGGAGCTCGCCAGAATATCGAGGCTGCCGGAAAGCTGCGCCGGAAAATGAGAAGGTGCGGCTGGTGGTTTTTTATGATGTTTTGTTTAGGTTTAGTTATATATATATGTATAACATATATACAAAAACACCCCCTTAAGTTTCAATCGTTGTTTAATATGAGTTTAAAGGTTCTAAAAGCTTGTAACGACTTTACGAAAATTAGTTTGGACCTCTTATGTTTTTCTTAACAACACTATATTATGACGAACATGATTTATCTACGATCGAGGTCTATAATAATATTGTATAATAATTAAATAAAGTTCTAAAAAATGTTGAGTCGGTTTAAAAAGAAAATAAAAGTTTACAAAACTAATACAACTCGAGACTCGAATTTGACGAATGTCACAGTGTCACCAACTTTTTGAAAATTTCGTCCCGAAATTAAAATAAACTTAAAGAAAAAGTAATTACTAACGAACGTCGCTCTTGATAAAACAGCTGCATGAAAAATTTTGTGCAAAAGAATAACGTCAAATCCTTGCATGACTCGAAAAACGCTACAAATGAGAAACACAATAAAGGCACTTTTATATAGGAAGTACCAGCGGCGTATCCACCATGCCTTTATCACGACTCGCATTTCCATCGTGTTTCTGCCATCATCCTCGGGTCTGAGTTATCGCACACAAGTGTACTCACTATGGCTTTCATACGGGGATTTCGATAATTAAGTGTGCACCCATAATTATTTAGATCGTTATATGGTCCACATGGTTCGTCCCTTTGTGTGGTTTAAAAAGACATATTTATATATTTTTTTTTTTGAAATTTTAAACATTTGAAACGTGCATAAATCTGTTGAATTTTAAAAAATAGAACTTTGATAGAAGGAAATGAGAATTCCAATAAAGGAAACGAGGATCCAAAAACTGAAAGTGAGAAACCCGAAAGGTGAGTACATAAGGTCGGGGTAAACAACGTTACAATTTATAATAATGTCGTACAATGAGTTTCATACGTGTACAAACTTGAGGTTATAAATAATTGAGAATACGATTTCGTGAAATCACGAAGATGAGGTGAGTTTCTTTGGGGTGACGCATACGTGCATCAATATAAATAAAGTAGTATTTGATTAACAACCAAAACAATCGATGAAATGTGATAAAACGTGAATACGGCCACTATTGTGAAACCATTTATATAATCGTCATTATAATAACGGTTTCTAATAGCACCAAAACTTGTAGACAGCCACACATAGGCCGTTAATAGATTAGATAAAATGATATAGAATAATGTATAGAATCGTGTTTACATAAATGCTCAAATATAAACAACATAGTCATGAAAATATCATTTAAAAGATAAATGAGATTTTTGGCGGAGTTAAAGTTTTGAAAGTATTACCCAAATTGTTATTGAATAGCTTGGATTCGGTCAAAATCAAAACACCAAAATGAAATCCCATGTGCATAAAGTTACCATCGAAACATCTCATCAATGGAAAGAAAATCGCAATAACAGTGAGACTCGAATAAATGACGAAATACGTAAATCGCGTAGCGTATAATAGACTAAAATTGAAAATGAGGTCTTAAGTAAGGTCGTTTTATTGTTTCTAAGAAATGTACATAATAAAAAGGCATCGCGGTAACGCATTGTTAGGGAAAATATTTAAATCATTATTGAATGTAAATCTTATAACCCAAATTGTTAAAGGGGGTTTGTATACATAAAGTTATTGTGATGAAAATAAATTATATAAAGTGATGATTCTTGCGATAATAAGAAGTAATAATTTGCATAAAACGTTATCAGACGAAAATTTGTGTAGCAATATAAGTATTTATAAACGCGTCCCAAATGATTTGCAAAGCCATGGTCATTGAGTTTATGCAAGATGGTGAGAGTTAAAATTTGTTACTAAATAAATCCCGCATTCAACATTCAAAAAGAAACCTCGAATTTATAAAGTCTTTATGAGATTTATCACCTTAGGTGACAATATTTATAAATCTTCAAATCACTCATATAATCGTTTAATAGTCCTTGAAATCAAATCCTCACAATCAAATTTTTTTATCATAACAATATTACATTTTACAAAGATAATTTATAAAATAAGGACATAACATGTAAACCGTTAATCTTGAAAGAGTTTTTAATCTATAAGTGATTATTTGAACACATGCGGTTGTTATAAAACACTAGTTGTATGTAGGTATACATATACATAAAAAAAATAAAGGAATTTAAGGGTAAGGCGAAGCTTGCGTGTGTCTGGAGAGGTTTTGGCCTCGGATGGTGAATGGTTTGGAAATTTGGTGAAGAGTGAGTATGTTTCGGTTGGCTTGCGTAGTTGGGTTTTCTTGAGTTGGATTTATGGGTTTGTTGAATTTAGGTCGTTTGAGTGGTTTGGGCTTGGATGCTTGTGTGAGTAGTGGTTGGGCTAATAGGTGAGGTTTTGCTTATTTGAGCTCAGGTTAAGTTGATGGGTTTGGTAATTTTGATCTTGACTAGTTTGGGTTGAGATTCGGTTTATACATGTATTTTGTAAGGAGTGTTTGGGTTACTATTTTGATATCAAACTCTATGGTTGGATGGGAACGATGTGGCGATATGGTTTGTGACTCGACATAGTATGGGTCGAAGAATTTTAAGTCATAGTTGGGTAAGCTTTGGTTTGTATATGTTCAAGGCATTTGTGAGTGTGTTTTTCGGTGTCTTTGAAGTACTAGGGTAGTGAGTTTGATAGGTTTTCATGGCGTGGTAGTGTCGGTATGTAAGGCTTTTCGTTGGGTTAATGTTGTACATCTTGGATTTTGCATAGGGTTTGAATTGGTGAGGGTATACTTTTGGATGTTTAGGATTTTGTTCATATTCAGGAAAGACTTGAGTACGTGGAAAGCTTTTGAAGTGGAAGGATGGTTTGATTTGGAGATGGTAGTTTGAGAGGGAATACGGGTGTTTGGGAACTTGTGGTTGCGTTCAGGGAGATTTTGACTAATAGTAGCTATTAAATTGAAATAATCATGATTTATAAATAATGTTTGAAATGTCCACTAAAATTTTGATGATTGAAATTGCAAGTTAATATATATAAATATATACATTACATTATATAAATAAAAAAATAAAAATTTTGAGATCCGAGTGTGTGAATCATACAATTTTTTTTATAAAGATTAAAATGAATTTATTTATTTATTGCTTATGAAGAAATTTAAAATACGTAAATTGAATGTTAAAATTTGTTATGAGGTTTCAATATTAAATGATGAATGTCGTCTTTGGGAAAACGAAGTTGCGAAATGAATTTTTTTTTACCAAGTTCGTTACCTAATGTCTTGTGACGAAAATATTATAGTAAGTTAGAATGACCGGCACTGTAAATCGAGAAATCACAAGTAAACGATTTTTGTCTTTAAAGTAAAATTTCTATGAAGTTTTGCATGAGAATTTCAAGAAGATTACAAGCTATAAGTTTGTGACTTTCTTGAAAAATCATGGCAAAACTATCATAAGAATTTTAAAACGCGGACAATCGTATGATGTAAATTTTTTTTTATTTGCGAAAAATCATCATGAACCAAAGATTGCATGATGAAAGTTGTTATGAAAATAAAATTGGGTAGTGAAAATTTTATCACGGGTATTATATAATATAGTATAATTAAAAATGTCGTGAGAAGTTTTAAATAATTAAAATTTTGAAGTGATCGTCCAAAATAAACGGAATAGTTATAAAAATAAAATTTTATAAAATTTTTGTACAAGGACCTTAAAGACAATTTAAAGTTTATACAATATGAAAATCACTTGAAATGTTGAGGTAAAATTTATCATAAAACCTTCTTAGTATGATTATATATATAAATATATTTAACTTATATCGAAGAGATCATAATGAACGAAATTTGTAACAAGAGTCATCGTGAAATCAAAATGAGAAAATTGGTGTAAAACTTTACCATATAAAAACGAGATATAAAAGAATTATTAACAATATATAAAAAAATATAACATTTATAAATGAAGACTTGTGATAAGAATTTATAACAAAAATGAAGGAAAAATTTTTTAAATTCTTGAAACTTAATAATAATGTTTTAAGATTTTAAGGTGGAAAAATCACGCATGAACCACCATGACTTGATATTCCGACACTAAAAGCTTTTTTACCAAACTACCATATTGGGGTCTAAACATGTGCACGTACCACTGCGTCTTTTTCATGTCTTCGACTCAAATAACGATTGTAACAAAAACAATAAATCATAATACAACGTCATGTCAAAACGCTAGTCCACGAAATCACCGCAGTTCTATTGTTTTAACACCGAAAATTTGGATGGCGGGCGGAACGCTCGCATTCGACTACTTAAAGTGGTAATCTCATATGAGACAATCTTTAATGAGATTTGAAATAACGGGATCCAATCCATAAAACACAATAAAAACTAATGTTTTTGCGTTTTAAGGTGAGGATACCTTGGAATACTATGAAAGTGTGTGTATGTGTATATTTATGATTTGATAAATAAATAAGTATATAAATAAACAAGTGCATTGAACAATCAAGTAGGGTAAACACGTATAGGCAACACGTAAAAGGACCCTAAAGTAAAGACTATACTAGGCCGTTACGTCTAACCACCTATCTTATAGTCTTGTGGCTTTGATACCAATCTTTCACACCTCGACCAAAGGCGGCGGAACATGCCGGGGTGCAATGTGATTGGACAAATACACAAGACACTATTTAAAGTGACAATATTTAATCAACTCTGTTTATTTCAACAAATCAATAAACGAAACATTTCGTCCACACAAACAAATTGAATACAAGTAACATTTATATTGTTCGTTTTACTAATACCCTAATGGTCTTGGTAACGTTTTTCGTCAAGTCCTCAAGCCAACAAAAGTCAAACCTATAACATTTCATAAAATAAAGTTTGTCAACACAAAGGTTGGTGAGCAATTCATAAGTTTGAGCATATAAATATATAGTAATAAGAAGCCACAACACTTGTATACAAAACAATGAATAAAAGCACTAGAGTTGGATAAATTGACAATTGCTAAACACATTAGCACCACCTAGCTATTTAGGATTTTATGACAATTGCTAAACACATTAGCACCACCTAGCTATCTAGGATTTTATGACAATTGCTAAACACATTAGCACCACCTAGCTATTCTAGGATTTTATAGTTATCGTTAATTGCATTACGTTAACGACACCTTGCCATGAGGGGTTGCCAAATGGTATAGGATTTATAGTTCCACCATCCAAAAGCGATAAACACATACGCATATAAGCATGTAAGCATAGGGCTCCAAATCAAGCAATTATTCAGGTAAAGTATACAATCACGTTTGTGGGTTTAAAGATTCAAGTAATTAAAGCATTTAGTTTAATAAGTATGAAATGTCACCCCAAAACGAAAGATGGAAAAAGGGGTATGAAAGTACTCACCTCGATTGATAAATCAAGAAATAAATAAATGAAGCTCGAACGGTAAACGAACAGATCCGACTTGAAACGATAAACACCTTAGCTAAAATAAATAATGTAATATATATTAATGAACTTGACACCATAATGAAACTATATTAGAAACATTGAATGAGAAGGTTCGGTTGTTAGTCGGGTTACCGGTTAGTTTGTTAATGATTAGGAACTCGTACATAAATAAATCATTAGAATAAAAATAATATTATTTTATTGGGCTTTTAAATAGCTAAACTAATATTAAAAGAGACAAGACGGGTTTTAAATCAAGGGTTCGATTTTATAAAAATGAATAGATAATAAAGTTTATAATGATATTATTAATGATAAAGATAGAAATGATAATAATAATTTTTATAAACATGTTATATATATATATATAAGATAAAGATGATGATAATACATAGTAATACTACAAATTGAAAATTTGTTGTTAAAACTAATAGTAGTAGTAATATTAAATATAATAATTATTACTTTATTGTTGAATACGTTGGTAATAGATTTATAAGTTTTAATAATAATTATACGTGTCATATTAATAATAACTAATACTTATAACATTTTAATAATAGTAGTATTAGTGATAAAAAGTTATAACTCGAGTGACAATGACGTTAAACAACAACTAGGCCCGACATGGGTTTCGGTTCGATAAGACAAATGGGTAATATTAACAATGCTAGATTTTAATAATATTCCTTAATAATCATAGTAATAAAGATAATAAAGATCATAATAATGGTAATCTATTTTTTTATGAAAATTATGGTAATAATAATAGTTTTGTTAAAAGATAATAATAATAATAATAATAATAATAATAATAATAATAATAATAATAATAATAATAATAATCTTGTTAATAATAATAATGATAATAATAATAATAATAATAATAATAATAATAATCTTGTTAATAATATTAATAACAATAATAATAATTATAATACCAATAATAAGTTTTATAATGGGTTATGAGATTTATAAAAATAATCCCAAAAATATACTCTCCAAAGTCGGTTCAAGGGGGAATCGAACTCGAGACTCGATTTCGGGTTATGAGTTAGATATTAAGACAAATAAAACTCTAGATCTCAAACTTACCATACGATGTTTGGCCGAGAACATTTGTCGGAGCCGAGCAGGGTCGTCAAGGCCAATTCCGGCCAACGGAGGCGTGCCGGAAAACAATACATGGAGAGAGAGGAGGCGGAGAGAGTGCGAGAGAGAGAGAGAGAAGTGATAGAGCCGAGAGAGATGAGACGAGAGGGAGAGAGACGAGCACACAGAGAGAGAGGCAAGAGGGAAAGAGACGAGCGGGAGAGAGCGGAGATGAAGCAGCTACACTGATGGCCGGAGTGCCGTCGCGGCTTCTCGCCGGAATCCGGGTTCGTAGGAAAAACGCAAACAAAGGGGAAAGGAGGGGTGGTGGTGATGTTTGGGATGGTGGTCGTCGTTGCCGGGGGAGAAGAAGGCTAGTGGTGGTGCGGTGGGAGGTGGTGGCCGGAGATGGCGTCGCCGGAGCTCGTCGGAATATCGAGGCTGCCGGAAAGCGGCGCCGGAAAATGAGAGGGTGCGGCTGGTGGTATTTTATGATGTTAGGTTTAGGTTTAGTTATATATATATATATATGTATAACATATATACAAAACACCCCCTTAAGTTTCTATCGCTGTTTAATATGAGTTTAAAGGTTCTAAAAGCTTGTAACGACTTTACGAAAATTAGTTTGGACCTCTTATGTTTTTCTTAACAACACTATATTATGACGAACATCGATTTATCTACGATCGAGGTCTATAATAATATTGTATAATAATTAAATAAAGTTCTAAAAAATGTTGAGTCGGTTTAAAAAGAAAATAAAAGTTTACAAAACTAATACAACTCGAGACTCGAATTTGACGAATGTCACAGTAGTAATTTCTTCGTACCTGCAATTTCTAAAGGCAATTCTTAAGTAAATCTTCAATAAAGTCTTCGATAACGACAGTAAAAGTAAAAATTTATACTGGGCCTATAAACTAGAAAAATCATATAAAATGTGTTAAGCTTGATAACTTTTCTTTGCAGTCAATTAACCAAAACAATATATGTATCTTCTTCTTTTTTTAAATATGATTTTTGTCCTAATTTATGGAAATATAACAATACTAACTTGCTAGCATTTAATTTCAGTAGTCATTATTATAACCGAAACTATCTAACTAGTTAACGCATCTTTTTATTAAACGTCTTTTGTATTTAACTAGTTAATGAGTCTTTCTATTAAACGTCTTAGAGGTAGACGGTTCAAATTCTATAGCACATCAATATTGGTTATTAATAAAAGTAGGATAGCTTGTCAATTCTAAATTAAAAGTAATGCTTTTTTTTTGGTTAAATATAATTGCAATAGGAACGGAATGCCTTTGTTTGCAAAGAAAATCATGTATGGTTGTTTAAAGAAATAGAAAGGTTAAAGAAGTAGGGACGTAGGGGACATCATCGACTAATTTTACTCTTTTCTTCATTATGGAACTTACACCAAAACTAAATCCAACACGTATTTTTCGTCCTATTGTTGCCTACTATAATTTGTCTTTTTTTTCTTCTTGAAATAATCAACTATATGTGGACAAGATAAAACAAATGGCCTCATAAAGTAAGATATACTTTAACTATATATACATGTGTGTTGGGTGTGTGAGAGAAGTCATGTTCTCACTTCGTACATAAACACATGATTTTAAACCCGTGTACAAAATTTTCAATATGGATTGTTACATAATTTACATTTGCCCCTTAAAGATGTGACATAGACATACGAGTTTATTGACTGAAACTTAGCTTGAAGTGTGGACAGGATTAAGCTTGACTGATGCAGAAACATCATTTTCTTTTTCTTTTTAAAAAAGATCGATATATAGTATGATTAAAAATATAATCAGTATAACAACAATATTTTTTAGTCGGCCACCGTGTTAATCACGAGTGAGTGTGAATTGTGGAAATAAATCAATAATGCTTCAAATGCTTTCACTGTGCCTTTTCAATGATTTCCCTATATATATTAGTAATTTTTATAAAAGTGCAATGTTAATAAAAAAATAAAATAAAATAAAAACTCATCCCTATAAAATCTTGTACATGTAAAGTTATTTTATAAGAATATGGGTACAGGAGGGGCTACAAATTGGGCGAATTGCGACACGTGACGCCCAGTCAGTAAAGGGTAGTAATTTGTTTTTGGGGTGTAATGGTGTTGTAGGCCCCTCCAATGTCACGTCACCATTTTTTATTATTTTATTTTTGTAATTAAACTAAACAAACAAAAACCATTTAAGTTATTAAAATTTATTAATTTAACTACATAAAAGAAAATTAAATTATAATCAAAATAAAAAAAAACACAACAAAAAAATAAAATAAAAAATACATATAAAAATACTAATTTATTCGTTATCTTTGTCTTCGTCCTCGTCTTCATCTTCGTCTTCGTTCTCTTCCTCGTCTTCATTTTCGTCCTCGTTTTCGTCCTCATCTTCGTCCTCATCTTCTACTTCGACAGGACGATTATCTCACGCGTGTTAAACCAAATCCGCCTTAAGTCAGTTATGTATCTCCCTTGATGTGAGCTCATGAATGTTTTGCGTTCGTTGCTCTGCGATTGGTTCAGGAACTGTTCTAGAACGCTTCCTGGTATATAGTGTTGACATATTGCTTTGTCAGTGTCTTCTAAAATCATATTATGCAATATGATACACGTATACAAGGCATCGCTCATTTTTGTCATCGTCCATACACGACATGAGTTTTTGACATAATGCCAACGTTTTTTTAGAACCCTGAAACACCTCTCGATATCCTTTCGCACGGACTCTTTCTTCATCTTAAAGTATTCTCTTTTTTCTTCGATCGGGTCTTGAAACGTTTTGACGATGATCGAGTACTCTGGATATATCTCATCTCCCAAATAGTATTTGTGACGATAGAAGGTATCGTTGACATAAAACGGTAAGACCGGTATGCTATGGCTGATGTAATACTGTAGCACGGGGGACGCGTTGAGAACGTTTATGTCGTTGTTGGACCCGACGGAGCCGAAGTAGGCCTACCAAATCCAAAGGTCGTGTGAACAAACGGCTTAAAGACTAATCGTTGGTACTCCACGGTCCCCACGAGTGTATTGACCTCTCCATGCGGTTGACAGTTGCCCCACTCCCAATGCATGAAATCTATACTCCCGATCATGCCGGGAAAAGAATGTTTGCTTTCGTGTACATCGTATATGCGAGTCAGGTCGTTTGAAGTTGGAATCCTCAGATAACGACCAGCGTATAATTGTATTGTTCCTATACAAATAATTATTAAATAATGTTTATATTAAAACGAATAATTAATGCAAACGATTTAAATTTTTTCCGATGCAAAAATTCTCCAACGAGTCTCGCGTCGTTTTCTCGGCCATCTTTAAATTCTCGTCGTTGATGCCGGTTGTTGTAAGGCCCGGGTCCCAGTGCCTCACTTTAACGTTGGATTTACTCGTAAACACAGTTCTAAATATCATAGTTAATTAAAATTTTCGCGAAATATAAAACTTTCATTAATCATTACATATTAATTCATAACTTGTCTTAAACAAATATCTTTGTCCCTCAAAATTAAAACATCATTTCATTAAAACATCCTGATTCTTCCGATGCCAGCTTCTTATTCTTCTACCATGTGTCCTCCTCAAGTTAATTGTTTCAACCTACTCACCTGCATGCATACTAAAAGTCAGCTACGCTGGGTGAGTTCTAGTTAATCAGGCAACATACGATACATACACTTACCTTCATATATGCATCCATAGATACATATTAAATACTTTACTTACTACTTTCTTTCATACATTCATGCATACATACATACATACATACTTTATTACTTCCATACTACATACGTACAATCTTTTCTATCTCAAATATTATTAGGGTCTGATCTCTTTCCTTTTCTATCTCAGATATCATTAAGGTCTGATCTCTTTCCTTTTCTATCTCAGATATTATTAGGGTCTGATCACTCTTTCCTTTTCTATCTCAGATATCATTAGGGTCTGATCCCTTTCCTTTTCTATCTCAGATATTATTAGGGTCTGATCCCTCTTTCCTTGTCTATCTCAGATATTATTAGGGTCTGATCCCTTACTTCTCTATCTCAGATATTATTAGGGTCTGATCTCTCTTTCCTTGTCTATTTCAGATATTATTAGGGTCTGATCCCTTACTTCTCTATCTCAGATATTATTAGGGTCCGATCTCTTTCCTTCACTTCAATCATACATATATCTCTTCACATGCCCTTTTCATGGAATACTTCCATACATACTTCTTATATCATTTATACACATTCTCATATCATACCCTTCATACATATACACATATCATATAATTCATACATATATCATTCATAAATATTCACATATCATACATATACCTTTCATACACATTCATATTTCATATACATACCTTCCTTGACAATACGTGCAATATTCGAAGATCGTTCATGTACCGACAAGCTTTCGTTCACATTCAGGATATATTATTTATCACATAAATCATATATGGCATACACTTACCAATTAAGGTAAGTGTATTAACTATTACATCGAGTATGCACACAACCCCGAAAACATAATAAGGAAATGGGGCTAGATACTCACCTGGATCTTGTTCTGCTCTCCGTTAATCGTTATCTCTTTCTTTAACTGAGCTCGGCTGACTGTACATTAAGTATATGCATCAATACTTGCATTAATTATATTATTTAGGTTTAAGCCAAAATGGCTAAGTCTGGTCTATTCTAATGGCTCTACAAGGTATTGTATTCATAAGCATGGTCTTGTATTAGAATACAATTTACTTAGAATATAATTTTACCCTCAAACACTAATGCATTCAAATACTTTGTATTTGAATACAATGTCTTCCTTTCTTTCGTTCCTTTTTAAATCGATTACTTAAAACTCGCTTAATCTTTCTTTCTCCTTTTCTGTATTTGAATGGAGGTTACTTAGAATACAATTGTGTATTCAAACAATATGGGTTCAAAGGACATGCAAGCACCCAACATACTCTGTATTTGAGTGACCTGTTACGGTTTTGGTCCTTTATTCCCATTATCATTATATGTTTTAACCTTGAATCACCTATTAAGGCTCTTTAATGTCCTTAGACATTTCCATATCCCTTTTTGTCTAAGATCTAGCCCGCGCTCCCATAAAGTTTAAATCTTTATGAGTTAAAACGTTCTTAGGCTAGATCTAGGGTTTTCTTTATGAAGCGTATATATCTATGAGTTCGTTAAGTCCATTTTAAACATCAAGTTCACATTTTTATCACATAATAAAGTTCGATTTACTATCCTACTAAGTTTCATGCAAAACCGACTTCGTTTACCCGTTCTTTTCACAAACTGAACACTACTCGTTTTACCCGAAACGAACCAAGTAACCCATTTACTATCAAGTTCATTACTTTATAAATAATCATGACCCGATCTATCATCCTACTAAGTTTCATGCAAATCCGTGCACGAAAAGTAAGCTTTTTAACAAAAATGTACCTTTGAGGTTTTTGTCTGAAATCACTCGAGAGTAGGGGTGTGCGTGGTGTGGTTATTGACTAAAACCGAACAAACTTTCGGTTTTATGATTTTTAAAACCATTCGGTTTCGGTTTTTTCGGTTTTTGGTTTTCGGTTTTTGGGTTCGATTTGGTTTTGAATGCGGTTGTTTCGGTTTTGCTAGTCGAGCCAAAACTTTTTGGGCAAAAATCACTTGACCCAAGATATTGAAATCAAGCATGCCGTTTTTTTTCTTTAAACTAATGATTAATAGAAAATTGAATATTTGGACCTAAGATATTAAAAGATAATAAAAGACATATTTGAAATTAAAATTCAAAATCAAAACCGAAAGTACTTATTATTGGTTTTTAATCATACTTCAAACCAAATATATTTGTATTAACAATATGTAAAAACTAAACAAATATTCATCAATAAATTTTGTTTTAATGATTATGATTAAGATGTTATGGTTATTTCGGTTCGGTTCAGTTCGGTTTTTCGGTTCTTAACAAAATACAAAACCAAACCAAAACCAATATTTCGGTTTTTTCTAAAGTTTAAAACTGAACCACCGGTTTCTCTTTCGGTTTGGTTTTTTCGGTTCGGTTTTTTTGGTTTTATTGGTTTCGGTTTGGTTTTCGGTTTTGTGCACACCCCTACTCGAGAGGCCCAAAACCATATCAAATGAACTCTGATTTGAGTGATTAAAGCGGCCACGGAACCGTCTTGTCCCTATCTACAAACCCATCAGCTCTCCATCGCAGGAAACCGTCGCTACAATCGTCAGAACAGCTGAACAGTCGCCGGAATCTTCACTTTTGATCTTATATGGTTTTGCTGATAAAAACCAGACTTCCCGCCCTCTGATCGAAGATATAATCGGTGGAAATCTTCATTTATATACCATAAACACTCAGTTAAAATTTGAGACCGATCCGACGGTTAGATCTCCGGGAATCTTTGTGTCTTTGTGGGTGGTTTTCTCAAAAACAGGAATATGAGAAGTGTGTGTTTTTATGGTGTAGGCTACGGTGTAGAGATGTATAAAAATGGAAAAGATTAGGGTTTTAAGGGGTATTTATACTCCCCTAAGCTCATGGACCTTAGGCCCGTCTTTCCTTTTTGGTCCATAATTAATTACATCTAATTAGCCTAATTATCATTCCATCTTTATTATTTTATTATATATATACTAACTCAAGTAAATTTTTCCACCATAATTAAATAATATATTAAATATTATTCCTAGAAATTTCGGGATGTTACAGTTGTGTTGCCGTATGCGAGGATGCGTAGCGCCGAGGTACACTTTTGGATGACGGTGAATCATAAATATCCTCTTGCGTCGGGTTGTTATTGAAAATACGTATATTCTCGCTCCAAATCTCCCGCGATGTGCAAAATTAAACGCTTAGACATCCGAAAACGATGTTGAAATGTGGCGTCGTTAAATGTAGGTGTGTCGTTGAAGTAGTCATTCATTAAACGATCGTTTGCTTCGTTACGATCCCGAATGATATACGATCGCATACGTGGCAACGAAGAGCTAGTAGAGCCAGACACTATCTTATTGGCAACGGCCCGCATTGCGCTTATGACCTCTTCTGTCTCCTCCAACGCTCGTTGTTGCACTTGAAAAATTCTCTGACTCTCTTTAATTACTTGATCCCAAATTTCGGAAGAGTTTGGGGAATCCGGGAATCTATTTTGAGATAGTATGAAATGAAAATGTGAAGAAGTATGAAATAGTGAAAATGGTTGAATTAGTTTTGTATTTATACTTGAGTTTGTGTATGATATGGTAAAAATGGTTGAATTGGTTTGGTATTTATATTAAGTTTTTTAATTATTTTTTGAGTTAAGTGTCATTTTAGTACATGTGGTTTATCCAACTACGCAACTTTAGTACATATTCTTTATTTTATGCAAATGACTACCTCAGTTTCAAATAACTTGCATTTTTAGTACTTTTTTTAACCCCGTTAATTTTTATCCGTTAAGTATGGGGTATTTGCGTAATTTCATTATGATATGTTTATTTATTTTATTTTTCCTCTCACTTTTTATATTGAGAAAATTATGATAATAATAATCATCATAGCCATCTACAGATCTTCATCATCATCATCCTCATCCTCAACCAGATTCATCTTCATCTCCAGATTCAAACACTCAACCACACAAATGATAGCATATTTCATACATAAAATTTTTGTACTAGAAAGTTTTGTACTAGAATTTAAAAAAAAACATAGATCTAAGGTGTATTCTCTCACACAAAGTGTGTGTGTTCTTGGTGTTCCGGAAACATTTCCTTCATCATCATCATCATCGTCATCTTCATACCTCTGTAATGAAAAACACCCACTTCAACTTCATCTCGCCGGAAAAGGCAAATACCCCTGACCAAAATACCCTTCCCTCATCATCATCTTAAACAGGAATGGCAGAAGCAATCATCCCACAAACATCCGGTTATACGGGATGTCGTGAGGATGATTTGTGGGTATCAAGCGACGACGGAGGAGACAGGTCCGCCGGAGAAAGTGACGTTGGGCCGTTAACGGAGATGCCGTAAGGAGTTCGACCACCATTCGTATGGTGGGATGTAGAGGCTGGGTGTGCCGATGTCGTCGTTGAAGAGGCAAGTGATTAAAGTATTGAAGCATAGATGAATGATGGTGTTTTGTGAAGAAGAAGAAAAAGAAGAAGAAGGGGTTTAAAGACTGGGAGAGAGAAAAGGAGGAAGAAAAATAAAAACAAAATATATAATAGTGAAATTACCCAAATACCCCTCATTTGAATAATGAAATTACGCAAATACCTCATATTTAACAGATGAAAATTAACGGGGTTAAAAAAGTAATAAAAATGCAAGTTATTTGAAACTGAGGTAGTCATTTGCACAAAATAAAGAATATGTACTAAAGTTGCGTAGTTGGCCAAACCATAGGTACTAAAATGGCACTTAACTCTTATTTTTTTTAAAACAAGTGACGGTTCAACGATCACTTTAATATTTTATTGTTACTTTCACAAACTCAGTTGGCGACAAATAGTTCGCCCCCCCTATCGCCCCACATTTCGCCGTGGGGGGGGGGGTTGGGGTGTGCTCGCCCACTTTCGCCCAAACTCGCCCCAAGTTTACGCCCACTATGGGTGGCCTAAGTGTTTGAGGGGCATCGATAGGGTTATCAACGTTACGCGACCAAATATGACGCAAGCTTGTTAATTTTTCAAATTGAAGAATCTTTGCTTTTCTTTAGCTATAGTGTTGTCGTTATAGAAAAGCAATGATCTTGTTATAATTTTACTACTAATCATAACAAGATTCATATATATACATGGAAATATTGAATATAATTCAGAGGGAAGTAAGATATTTTTATCACGGAGATTGATATACTCTTTTACATACATAGATATTTATACTAGATTAAAACACTATGAAAAGAACAATCTCATATCATTGGTTTGAAACTAATTCATCCATTTTACATGCACATGTTAACGCTCACGTTATAACACTCCCCCTTAGATGACACATTTTCAAACTTAGGGATCTTGAAGTACTACCTCATCAAAAACCTTGCTAAATAAAATACAGTGGGAAAAACTTTAGCTAAGGGAAAAAGAGTGCAGTATATAGCTCCCCATCAAGTTGTATGTCATTAAATTTTTCGTACATGTCTCATGCCAATATCATGAACGTGTTTCCAGAATGTTGCTGTGGGAAGTGCTTTTGTGAAAAAATCAGCTGAGTTATTGTTGGATTGGACATATCTCATCTCAACCTAATTGTCTTTAATAAGGTCGCGAGTATACTTAAAATATCTTGGTGGTATATGCTTTGTTCAGTCACTTTTGATATACCTTTCCTTCATCTGCGAACACAAGCTACATTATCTTCATAGATAGGAGTTGGACTTCGATCTTTCTCTAGTCCACAAGAAGTCAATATGTGTCGTGACATAGATCTTAACCATACGCATTCTCTTAAAGCCTCATGCAATGCAATGACTTCATAATGTTTTGAAGATGTTGCAATGAGTGTTTGTTTCTGTGAACGCCATGAAATCGCAGTTCCTCCATTCTTAAATAGGTATCCAGTTTGAGATTTTGCTTAATGGGGATCAGATAAATAACCTACATTTGCATAACCAACTAATCTTTTAAATCTTTAGAATAAAATAAACCTAAATCAGCAGTTCCTTTTAGATACCGAAAAATATGTTTAATGCCATCCCAAAGTCTTTTAGTAGGGGATGAACTAATCTTGCCAATATATTAACTGCAAAAGAAATGTCAGGTCTTGTACAGTTAGTAAGATACATAAGTGCTCCAATTACACTAAGGTATGGTACTTCTGGACCAATAATCTCTTCATTATCTTCACAATGGCGAAATGGATCATTGTCAACGGGGTTCTTAAAGGATTTGCTTTGTTCATATTGAAACGCTTTAAGAGTTTCTCAGTATAAGTTTACTAATGCACAAGTATCCCATTATGCATATGCTCAATCTGCAAACAAAGACAATATTTGGTTTTTCCAAGGTCTTTCATTTCAAATTATTTCTTTAAAAGAGCAATTGCTTCATTAATTTCCTTTTGTGTCCCAATTATGATGACAAGTTAAGAAACACACAAATCAAGAAGAATGCTAAGATACATAAGTTTTAGATAGATCATTTTCCTAAAAAAATTTGTTTGGTTTTATTATTATCACATTTGTCTAAATTACATAAGAGTTTTTAAGTTTGTATTCATGTCTCGGGCCTTATACACAGTTATAATCACATATCCTGATGTTGTATTCTTAATGAAGACGCGTGGACAAATAAGATTATTTGTGTATCCTTTGCTTATCAAATAATCGCTCAGAAGGTTGTACCACATCCTTCCAGATTGTTTCAACTCATATAAAGATCTTTGTAATTTGATCGAGCATGCTTCTTTTGGTTTTGAGCCTAATGCTTTAGGCATTTTAAAACCATCTGGAATTTTCATATAGATGTCACTATCAACCGATCCATACAAGTAAGTTGTAACAATATCCACAAGACGCATTTCTAAATTTTTAGAAGCTGCTAAGCTGATTAAATATCTAAACGTAATAGCATCCAAACAGGAGAATACATTACTTCATAGTCAATTCATGGTCTTTGAGAAAAACCTTGAGCTACAAGTCTTGCTTTAGTTCTTGTAACTTCATTTTTCTCGTTTCGTTTTCTCATAAAAACACATTAATATCCTACAGGCTTTAACTACTTTGGTGTAATGACAATAAGTTCAAAAACCTTTCGATTTTTTAGTAAATTTAATTCAGTTTGCATGACATCTTTCCATTTGTTCCAATCTTGTCGACTTACTTACAGATTTTGGTTCTGGATCATCATTTTATTCCATAATATCAATTGCCACATAATAATAAAATATATCATCAATAATTTCCATTTCATGGATCCCACATTATATGTGTTTGACCATAGTTGATTGACAACTCTTTGCTGGAATCATTTATTTCTTCTTAAGGGAAGGTTACATCATTTACTCCTTCCTGAGGGAAGGTTTTGTCATTCATTCCTTCCTTAGGGTCAGTATCCTTTTCAGAGCCCTTTTTTCGTGGATGTTTATCCTTTGAACCGAGGCCACATTTTAAACATTTTTGGGATTCATGTGGTGCATTATTGTGGTTTTGCTTACATGGAATCTTAACTCGAGCTGGAGCATTAGCAGCTAGTATATGAGATTTAGTGACCCTGTTTGTATTAGTAAATGCATCAGATAACTAATATGCCATTTCTTGTAGATGTATTATCTTTTGAACCTCTGTCTCACTTTGTTTTGACCTTGGGCCTAGGTATGAAAATGATGGCACACACTATGATATATCACTTTCTTTCTTTTTCATTTCTCCCCCCTAATATCGGGAATATTGCCTCATGAAAATGACAATCAGCAAAACGTGTTGTAAATACATCACCCGTTAAAGGTTCAAGGTATCTAATGATGGAAGACTTTTCATATCCAACATATATTCTCAACCTTCTTTAAGGACCCATTTTTATGTGTTCTGGTGGTGCAATAGGAACATACACGGCACACCCAAAAATTCTAAGGTGGGAGATGTTTGGCTCATTTCTGGAAACAAGTTGTGTGGGAGAGTATTTATGATTTGCACTTGATCTCACACGAATTAATGATCCAACATGCAGAATTTTATGACCCCAAATAGAAACATGGAGTTTTGTCCTCATTATTAATGGTCTAGCTATTAGCTATAGGCGTTTGATCAACAACTCGGCTAAACCATTTTATGTGTGTACGTGAGCAACAGGGTGCTCAACAACAATCCCCACAGACATGCAATAATAATCAAAGCATGCAATGTAAATTCCCGCATTATCAATCCTTACTCTTATAATGGTATAATCGGGAAAATGTGCTCGTAACTTGATAATCTGAGCAAGAAATTTTGCAAAAGTGGCATTACGTGTCGATATTAAAGAGACATAAGACCATCTGCTGGATGCGTTTATCAAGACCATGGAGTATCTAAATGGTCCACATGGTGGATGAATTGGCCCACATATGTCACATTGAATTCTTTCAAGAAACATTGGTGATTCTATATCAACTTTTAATGGCGAAGGCCTTGTAATTAGTTTTCCAAGAGAACACGATGTACATTGAGGCATTTTATCTTTTTTGTGGTTCTTTTGATCTTTCAATGGATGCCCATGTGTATTTTCAATGATCCTTTTCATCATTGTGGTTACTGGATGGCCTAATCTTTTATGCCATAAGTTTATGATACTAGAATCACAACAGTTTTCTTTAATTGTCATATGTGCTTGAGGCACATTTATATATGTATAATGTAACCAGAATGGAGGATTGTCAGTATTTCCAATATCTGATCTTTGCTTATGATATGCAAATATTTTTCATTACCAATAGTACTTGACTAAGTATCATATCCTTTATTATATATATTTTTGAAACTCAACAAATTTCTTGTAGATTTTAGGGGAAATAAAGCAATTTCTATTTGTGTTTTATACCATTTGGTAACGTTGAATTAGCTTGTCCCACTCCTTCTATCAAGTTTGTATGACCTGATATTGTATTAACGATCCCTTTTGTTGGTTTCAATTCATAAACGTATTTTGTAGATCTAAGTATAGTATGTGTGGCTCCACTATACGCTATACATATATCTTCTTCACTTGTTTGATCTTGTGCTCTAGTGATTTTCATTTAAATCTTGAAAATTTTAAGAAACATAATAAGTGTATAATGAAAACATTATGATATTTAATAAAAACTTTATCTAATTTAAAAAAAACAGTACATGAAGGAAAACACATAATTAAAGATAGTAAGAAACACACTTAATTGTTGCATATAATTATTGTTTTCAAGCAACATATGTTTCAGAGTTCCACATCAAAGTTTGCAGTGTTCAGCTCAACATTGATATCATCGAAGTTATCTACGTGGTTCACTTCTTTCTCTTTTCTTTTGAGAGAGGATTTGTATAATTCACACAGATGTGAAGTTGTGCAACAAGTCTTTGACCAGTGGTTTGTACTTCCACATTGTTATAGATGTGTTATTGTTTTCGGACCTACCGGCTTCATTCCATTTATTGTGTTCGTTGGAATTGTTATTTTGTGAAGCGTGGTAATTGGTAGTCCTTTGAACTCGACCACGACTACGGCCACGACCATGAAAGCACCTCTGTAATTATTATTACCTTTGAAAGGACGGTTTCGACCATTAGAATGACTTTTATCAAAATGGCCACGACCACGGCCTCGTACCCACCTTTTTTCTTTAATATCATTATTAGTAGAAATATTTGCTTCTGGGATTGCTAGTATCTGGTGGGACGAAATTGATGATTCTTCATTAAAAGCTCATTATTATTTTCTGCTACGAGGAGAAATGAATTTAGATCATAATATCTTTTAAACTTTTGCAACATATACTGTTGTTGCAAATTTATATTTGATGCATGAAATGGAGAGAAAGTTTTCTCCAGCATCTCTTCCTTGGTAACAGTTTGCCCACAAAATCGAAGCATTGAGCATATTCTGAAAATTAGAGGTGTACACATTTACTCTTTTGAAATCTCGGAACCTAAGATTGTTGAATTCATCTCTAGCAGTGGGAAGTAGAACTTCCCTTTGATGATCAAATCTGCTTTTTAAATCTTTCCACAAAACGTATGGATCCTCACAATTTGAATACTCAAATTGTAACATCTCGTCAATGTGTTTGTGGAGGAAGACATCGGCTTTTTTCCTTGTCTTGTTCTTCGCAATTGTTTTCCTCCATTATCATTTTCAAAACACCCATTGACTTGAGATGTCGTTTAACATGTCTCTTCCACAACATATAATTATCTCCGGTGATATTAAGATCCGAAAATTCAAGTTTTGCAATGTTTGTCATTTTATTACTAAACACAAATAAGATAAATATTAGGATTACATACTTATTAAAATTGAAAGAAATTACATATGTAGAGCTATAAATAGACAAAGGAAAAAAGAAAATATTAAACTCCTTAGGTGAGAGATTACAAATTAAAAACAATAAGATTATCAGCATTATGGTGGTTAGCATCAAAACTGGGTGAATCATCTTTCAAAATATTATCTTGATTATTCCTGAGAATATTTTTTTATTTTGTATTTGTGAAAGAATTAAGATTGATAATTGGTTATTTATAGTTGAAATTTTATAACCGTTTTATAATAGTGACCGTTTCATCAACGGTTTATATTTGTATAAATTATATGTATAGATATAATTTTTTTATAAGTAATAGAATAAATTAGATATAAATGATAATCTATTAAATATGATGTAAAATTAGTGTGCAGAATAATAATAATAATAATAATAATAATAATGAACTTGTTACCAGCATAAACGTTAGTACATGAATAACAGTTAGTGCGCATAAATAAATGTTAGTTTGCATAAATAAAAGTTAGTTGAAATAAAATAAAAGGTATATGCATAATTAAAAGTTAGATGTGTAATTAAATGTTAGATATAGGTTAGATATATAAATAAAAGTTAGAGAGTTAGTAAATAAATGTTAGATGCATAAATAAAGGTTAGATACATAAATAAAAGTTAGAGAGTTAGTAAATAAATGTTAGATGCATAAATAAATGTTAGAGAGTTAGTAATCCCATAATTAGTAAAATTCCATGATATGATGTCTTTTATATTTGTTTTGTTTAATCATTTTAATTATCTTTTTAATCATTATTAACTATGTGTTTGCCTGGTTTATGATTGACGTCTTCTTACTTAGTTGATCTTCTTGATTAAGACAAAAACGAGGTGTGCTGATAACATGTTATAATTTTACCACTATCATAACAAGATCAATATATAAACTTGGAAGTATTGAGGATAATTAAGAGAGGAGTAAGAGATTTTAATTACAGAGATTGATTTCTACTCTTTTACATACATACATATTTATACTAGATTGAAACACTATGCAAACACTATGCACGGATCAATCTCATATCGTTGGTTTGAAAATTTTCATCCATTTCACATACACATGTTAACGCACATGTTTATAACTGATCTTTCATATTTACAAGAAGTGAGTCGTGTTTATATATTCTCAGTTAACTTTGTCATGATTTTCTCAAGTACCGATGATCTTTCTGCTTGTCATCAGTTCTTAAGAAAATCATGACGGGGACAAGTGGCTAATAAAACAACATTCTTATAAGGAACCCGCTTATATATTACTTCATGTTTCGACTTGCCTCTTATGTGAGACGAGTTCTTTTTACATTTTATTCTCATTTTCAAAACTTTAAGCATTTCAAACACGCATCGTGAGGCATCGTTTTAATTAATTTTAGCTTCGTTTTGAACATGCTTTTCCCTTAAATGATTATGGTCACTCTAAATTTTATAAAGTACATTTTGTAGAGAACTAGAGAAAGGGGGGTAATTTTCTTTTAAAATTTTCTTATTTTCATAAGTTTAGTTGATATTTAGACCTTGTGTATTGAAGAACACTTGTTGTGTACGCTAATAATAAACAAATAAATATGTAAATAGTTTAAGGAAAGAGATACACAACCGATGTATAAAGGTTTAAATGGATGTTAACTAATCCACCTTACGTCATCTCCCCGATCCAGGGATTTCTTCACTAAACTGTATCCCTAAAACGGTAGGGTTCACCGGTACAAACATCTCACTTTTCTAAGAAAATGATCACCTTCTTCACTAAGTACATAGCTTTACAATTCCCCGCTCATCAAAGGTAGAGAGAACCTTCTTCACTAGCCACACCAAATGACTAGCTTTACACTTCTTCAATATGTTCACTATGTCAAGATATTGAAATCATTCAAACTCTCAATAAAAACAATCTCTATGTCAAGATAGAGTTTCACAACCCAATACAACAAAACTATATCATGATAGTGTTTCCCTCTCAAATATCACTTGTCAAATCACTAGAACACTCTTAGTACTGACCCCTCAAAATGCAAGTGTGAATGAATAAATGATTTATATCTTTGAAGCTCTTTTTTGCTATTTTAGGTCTTCATTTCTTCTCTTGAAATTCACGCTATAATCTTCTTGAAATATGAAAGAGGATATCTTTAATGTATGATATATTGTAAAATACACATGTTTTCCCCTGAAGAGTTTGTATCATTTTTGTTTAGTTTTAGTTGGTTTTCGCTTGGAGTTTGTATACTACTAACATATTCATGTTTTGTAGGTCTCAGGTTATAAAAAGCGGTAAAAAAGATCAAGAGACGAAGCTAAACGAGCTAACACGTGAGCCGAAACGATCTAGAAGTTTACCAGCATTGAATGACACGAGAAACGAGGCAAAGGAAGTAAGCCATGTCACGCAACCAAGCTTGATAATCATGCCACACGACAAGGCGTGCATGTAAAGGGCTTTTGTGTTTCTTGGGCGCCGCGTCACATGACCACATCCCCTATGCTTTTCGCGCAACATGGAGAGCTTAAAATTTCAGAAAGTTTTGTCCGTGTGAAGGGTTTTGAAGCTGGAATTCCTGTATAAACACATTACCTTAACCTTAACAAAACACACAATCAACCATCCACCAAGGACCAATTTCGGAGTCAGTATTGCAAAATATGGAGTTCTTGGAGGCTAGGAATCACAGTTTGAAGAGCTTAAAGTGCTTGATTGAATATTACACCGGTTTTATCATCCAAACTTCTTTATTATGTTTAATTTGTTTGTCACCATGATTTACGTTTGTGTTATGATTTATGTTTTGCTTGATTTAACGATGCTAGACTAAACTTTATAGACTGCCTAGGCTTATGATGAACCTTTGTTGAGTTCGATTTTATTTTAGATTATGCTTTTAATAATGGCTTTTTGATTCAGTATAGAGTTTGATTTTATCTATTCGATGCATATGTGTGCTTAGTTTTGTTCGATGAGTTTATTATTTCACAGAATCTTTGGTGAATGTCTTTCATGTAATAGGATTTCGTTATGCCATTTACTGTATGTTCTTAACATTTTATGGTGGATTTATAATAAAACCATAGAAACAATATTATTAATCAAATAAATAAAAGTGTGTTGTTAATCTAAATATTTGGGAAGTGATAGATTATTTGATAGGTCCTTTGTTGGTTAAATTGCTAAATTTAGTTCTTCGTTAGGAGTCCGTCTAGGTTTGGTTTGTCAACTTTTTCTATTGAGTCAAACTAATTTATTAAAACTACATTTGATTTCCGTGCTGTGAGGTAGGATTTTATTTAAGGGTACATTTTCATAACTAATTGGATAACTGCAAGGAAATCTAATAATAAAACTGGTATTTTAAGGAACTTTATAAAAATCCATAGGTTTCTTCTTAAGAAAGGTCAGAGGTCATGTTCGGATTTTCTTTAAGTGACTATTTTATGATTTAGTTCCATAACAAAGAATTTTTCGATTAATTGATAACTGATACATTGGGAATTCTAGCATAGGTGGTTTTTCATCATTATATGACTAAATCATATTCAATTGTCATTTATTTATTCAATTACTTTTTAATTAGTTTAAACTTAGTTTTCATAGAACCCACTTAAAATAATATAAGTTAAATAGTCTTGTCAGTTAGTTGAGTCTGATAAGCTGGTTTACATAATTTAAAGAGTCTCATGAGTTCGATATCCAGACTTACTTAGCTTTACTAGAATCGATCAGTTCACTTGCTGTTTAAGAGTTTAGTTGAGTTTTAGAGGGTCTAGAGTATAACTTAGTGTCTAGTATAGGTTTAATTATCTAATAATTTTTAGACTATTTTTAGCACATCAATGTATGTAAGTATATTATAGAGCAAAAGAGGTGAAGTCAAAGTGTAAATGAGCTTGGTATTTAAAAACACAGTTGAATATAACTCTGACAACTTTCTGCCCTTCTAACGGTTGATGTCACGGTCGATGCACAATCACTTGAAGCCTCCGTGAAGCAAAAAATCAAAACTTTAATTTTTGTGTTTTGAACATTGTGTGAGGTCTTTATCACCTTTCAACTTCTCCAACAAAATGTTTTTTACCCAATCCTCATCAATTCTTTTTGACCATGTTTTTATCCAATCAAGTTTTGCACCAAAATAGACTAAAAACATTATGGTTTATTTAAACCATGTTCTTGCACATACCTTCCATATGTTGTCTTCACCATTTTCATCAATGTTAAGCTTTCTAAGTTAGTTAGAATGGAAGACTTGCCTAAAGTTGAAGATTCTCTTAAGAATTATTTGAATTTCAAATAACTAATGAATTTTATAAAACACCAAAAAGATTTATTAAATTCTCAAGTTCATAAAATCTTTTTAAGTTATTTAGTATTAAACTAAGCTTACCCAAATGTTGTAAATTGTCATTTTCACCATCTTTTGACTTTGCAACATACCCCAAGTGTTTCATTAATGGGTATCATCTTTTGGTTTATCTATCTAAAATCTCTGCACTTTCTACTTTTGTATTTGACTTAGGGGCTGTTTGGTAAGTGATGAGTCATTAACTGCTGAACCAGTAAGAGGTCTGAGTGATTAAGAGACTCTGAGTCAGTAAGAGCTGAATCAGTAAATGGTTGTTTGGTTGGACCTCTGCATGACTGTCCAGAATGACTATTTTACCCCTCTAAACTATTTCATGTTGAATGAAATATATTTGTTTAGTCAGAGCTCTTGATAACTGTATTGAATGGCCAAACTTTCATTATAACTAACCAAAATACATCTTAAATCAAACTATCATGTTAACCATCCAAAATACAACTTAAAATAGTTCGCCAAGTCACTGACACAAATAACTTAACAATACATAATAGACAAAACCCCTAAACATCAAACAAGGCTTGAACTATACATGCTTGCTCACCCATGGCTTGAGCTATTTATTGCTTGAGCAAACACTTGCATTTAGAGTTAAAACATAGCTGTCAATGGGCTTGGTAATACACAAAAGACAATAACAAAGGCTAGATATGCAATGTAGCTACAAATAGGTCATTGGTAAGCCCTTTAACATACTGTAGCTGCAAATATAAGGCCTTTCTACAAAAACGTTATAGGTAAGCTACATAACATAAATATACTAAAACAAATCAGGCAATGAGAATTCGATCGATATCGGTATTTATTAAAACTGAAACGTCGATAAAGTAAACATCTTCGCAACAGATGAGCATTGTGCAACATAGTGTTTGGTCAAAAAGAAAGTTAAACTTAAAGAAAAAGGTGGGAATACACCAGCTATAAAGTTCGCAGTTGGTCCAAAAGTCCAGTAAACCGTTAGATGGGGAACATTTGTGACATAAGTTGCAATGTTTTATGTTTTACATAACACCTAGATTGCCTTATTTTAATTTTATACTTGAAGACAATCAACCACACATAAAGCAAAAGAAACACTCAAAACAGATACCACAAAGTAACATGTCCAACAAGTGAATAAAGCACAACACCAAAGCATGTTTCACAAAACTCAAAACACTCTTCATTCACAGTAGAGGGCTGGCTTGTCACCAAGAAATCACAGTTGACAAATGCACCCTCAAAACAACATAGCCAAAACTAAAAAAAATAAAAGTACCTAAACAAGTCAAATAGCACAAATTAATGGCATAGTGCCTACAAAAAAATAAGATTTGTAAGTAAATTTTTTTGATAATGCACCCTCAAAAAAGAACATAGTCAAAATAAAAACTTATTTCTACAAAAAAAAAGGTAAAAGGTTTTGATGAAAGCACCCACACCAAAATGTTGATAGATTATCTAGGCATTGCTGGATAAAAGCTCATGGTCATTCAATTCCTACATTTATATTATCAAACACTCACACCAAAATACTAATAATTATGTATGCATTGACAAAAAAAAAAGTCAAATTTGCTTCTTACGTTATTCAATGCTCACCAAAATCTTGATTAATTTTGTAGATATTGATAAAAAAATGTCGAACCTGGTCCTCCATTACAACACCCCCACCAAAATCGTTATGACCAGTTTGGTTTGGAATTTCAAATTTGGTCCTGCTTATACCTTTAAATATATTTTTAATTTTGAAAGAAAGCATAAAACCGTTTAAGTCTTAATCCAAAGAAAATTACATATTAGAAAAACCATGAAACCAACCGGAACCAAACCATTAATTTCAACTGTTCGGTTTCGGCTTTTGATAACCAAAAACCAATACTAAAGGTTTGACATTAAAAGTGTCAAAATCTGACCGCGAACACACCTATCCATAACTCATTATCGACGTCTTACAATATGTATTTTTAGACAATACAACTTTATTTCACCATTTAAGCCCTAATCTCTAACAATTATGACTAAATCATATCAATCTATAGCCCATGTTATAAAATATAAACACAAAAACACCTTAATTAGCAAATGGGAGAACAAATAACGAACCATCAATTTCGGAAATAAGATTTGCATCTGTTGTTATTGTAGAAAAAATTACCTAGTTGAGGGTTGAGAGGGATCGCAGATGAGAAAGGTTGGTTGATTGGGAAGCAGCAACACCGTCAATTGGGAGGTTAAGAGTTAGGAGAGATCCAGATGAGAAAGGAACGTTGCATTATTTAGGGGGTTATTTTGGTCTTATTTCTCATTCAGACTCCATTTTCTGTTGACCGAATCAGAGCTTCAAAGTTTCATTCATATGCATTTTTTAAAGGAGCCAAACAGTCTTATATCTAAGCAATTTAGATGTCAGCACTGAATGATATCATTAAGTGGTAAACAAACACCCCCTTAACCCCATTGTGGCAAATTTAAGTCTTCAATGTAAGTTTTGGTGAAAGACATTCCCTAAGTGGTATTATTCTTTCAAAAATTATTTGAATTTTAAACTATATACGTATATATATATATAATGGTGAAAACACACTTTCTACACTTCTTATTAAAAATCTACTTCTTATTATAACCTTGCTATATATATATATATATATATATATATATATATATATATATATATATATATGTGTGTGTGTGTGTGTGTGTGTGTGTGTGTGTGTGTGTATCATTACAGAACCCTTAAATTATTTAAGAACTTGAAGGAACCATTGAAAACTAAAGTTTTTTATAAAACTTTTCGTATGTTAATGTTATTTGAGTGTAGTTTCATCATTTTGTATATCTATATTTATAATTACAGTTTTGAAAATTAATTTTTATACATATCTATGTTTTATTTTACAGCTATGTAAATTTGTTAATACATAAATTTTACACATATGAAAACTTGTGATTTATATATGTAATCAAAATTTTTTATATAAAATATGATAAAAACTACTCTTAAATAATGTTAGTATATAAAAAAAATTAAAAAAATATTTGATTGTTTAGAGTTCCTAACAGTTCTTAACTTTTTTGGAGTTCTTAAATGATACCAACCCTATATATATATATAGGATGGGGTTAAAAAAAGAAGTGGAGTGCGTCTAAAAAGTGTAACAAGTAATCTGGTGCATTAGATATGTTGATCTGATGGTGGATATGGAAAGTGTATTTATTGTGCGGTGTGTTTTATTGTCGTTGCGGTGTGTTTATTGTGCGGTGTGTTTTATTAAATCTAATGATGAAAACACACTTTCTACACTTCTTAGGAAAAATCTACTTTTTATTATAACCTTGCTATATATATATATATAGCGGTGGGTTATAATAAAAATATATAGTTTTCTAGGAAGACTAAGAATAAATCTAGGTCATTGGATCGATGATCTAGTGGTTGAGATTGGTAGTTTTTAAAATACCAAATAGTTTCCTAGGATTAAGGATTTATGCTACATAGTTTCCTAACTCTAAAATTTGTGTCATTCCTTGTGACAATCGTCAATTTCAGGTTAACTCCGTTAACGCAACACCGTCAATTCAAACTTTAGATTTATTGAATCTATAACGCAAATTTCATTACATTTAAACTAGCGTATAAATGACGCTTAACACTTACTACATGTGTAGTAGTCTTTCGGGATTTGCACCGAAACGCAAACGATTGATGAATAAATGAAACACACTAAAACACTAATGATGTGATAATTATGTGTTAGGATTATATGTTATGTGATAATATTATTGTCATGTTAATTTAATGTTCAAGTTATGATAGAATGTTCTAGAAAAAGGAAATACTTAATGTTAACTTAAGGTGCAAGTTATGATAGAATGTTCTAGAAAAAATAATACTTAGGAGTTGAGGGGCCAAGGTGTAACATATTAGTCTATAAATACATGATAAACCTAAACCCTAACTCCCATCCCTTTTTCCTAACCCCAAATCGGCCAGCCATCCCCTCTCCCCTCTCCTTGTGATCGATCAATACACACACACACACACTCAAGATCTTTCAAGTTTGATTGAAGATTAAGGTGCTAGGAAGGTATAAACAACTATTCTATGCATCCTCTATGTTTAATTGTTAGTTTTATTGGGTGTAATTTATATGCATGGATATTGTTTATGGAGTCTAGAGTGTTATGTGAATGCATGATAGTTCATAGATTGTTAAATTGTTGAGTTTGGATGCAAACAGTTTCTGGACAGATTGTGTTGTTGATGTTTGAATGACTGTAACGGGATGTTAAAGTGGAATTTTATTGAGATAATTGATATTATAGTAAACTAGGTTGAGTCTAGTTTCTAAAGAATATAAATTTGTAATTTTTGGACGTGTGAAAGTTAACTTTTATGATTTTACAAAAACGTGGTGCAAAGCTGAATTGTTAGACCTGCTGTTGGGTTGGTTGTTTTGTAAATGTTATATCTCATAATCTACGAGGCCAATTGGGTTGGTTCCACTTCTGGAAGTTGACTTATTGAGTTAGGAACCTAACCAAAGTGGTCTTGCATTTATTGGATTTTTCGTTTAATGGGAATTGCAAATAACATTCTGTTGCGCATGAATCTGACTGATATGAGTTTGCTGTAGTGTTTTGATCATTATGAGAAATATATGTTGAATAAAAATAAAATAAAATATGTTCTGGAAACCTAAGACATGTATGCATCAGTGATGATTTTTGGTGAATTAATTGAGATGTTATGATCGGTGAAATAGTACAATCTTTCAAGTAGAAATTCTGTCTCGATGAAATTAGCTGCTGATTGTTGTGAAATTGCATGAAATATGATAGTTGTTAATTGATTGTCATAAATTGACCAAGATGCCCTTGTGGGGAGTAATTGCTAATTAATTGTCGTATTTTGACTAAATTGCCCTTACGGGGAGTATTTGCTAGTGATGTACATTGTTTATACATGACACGAAAGTAATTGCTCACACACGTATTGTATCACAAGTGTACTTGTTTAAGTCACACACGATCCACAAAACGAAACACGACACATGTTATGTGCATAGGTATTATGTGCCGAGTCTAGAGACTCGTTAAACGTTCCGACACTTAGAAAATCTCTTTGTTAATTTAGAACGCTAGAGAGAGTTCTACGACGCGCATCACTTGGTGATCTAATTTGGGAAATTCTTCGCAAACAGTGAGTTTCACTTACCCCGCTCTTTGAACTGTTTTCAAACGCTTTTCACTTGGGGGAGATAACATACTCCGATAAACGCATTTTTGAGATAAACGCATTTTTGAGATTTTGTTAATAAATTATATATCACTTGTAAAGGCTAAGCGGCAAACGTAACACTTGAAGTCCCACACATCGAACCGGTTAAAGCGAGTCACTGTTGAGTAGTACTACTGGGTTTGACAAACCCCACCCAACGCTAAACTCGACTGGAGGTCGAGCGGGTGTAATTTTGGCTAACACTTACCATGGTCTGGATTGACCTGGTGACGGGCACTTGATAAACAGTCAGCTTCGGTTTCGAACCACTTAGTAATACTTGTTGTATAGATTAGCTACCTATCGATATATAATTTGACATAACACTATCTGGTAATGCAAAACGCTTAAACGCCGTAACGTGGTTACGCAAAACGCTTAAACGCCGTAACGTGGTTACGCAAAACGCTTAAACGCCGTAACGTGGTTACGCAAAACGCTTAAACGCCGTAACGTGGTTACGCAAAACGCTTAACGTAAAACGCTGAACGCAAATGCTAAACGATTTATTTTTATATAACTTGTGAACTCACCAACCTCGTGTTGACCCTTTTAGTATGTTATTCTCAGGTAGCCGAGGCGGGCGCGCGGTCTAGGAACATGCATTGTTTGAATCATCTTTATTTATATGGTTTACGCTTCCGCACTTATTTGCATTTAAACGTTTTTATGGTTTGATTATAACTAATGATTCCGATCCTGTTAGTTCACACCCTCTGACGGTAAAACTCCGTTAGTTGATTTTGAGGGTGTGACAGATTGGTATCAGAGCCATTGGTTATAGCGAACTAGAAGCTGCATGCATACTAGACTATAACCGCGACGACCCATTAGTTATAATGATACGCACTGCATAGGTTTGTGTAGTCTTTGTTGTCTTATCTCTTTACCTCTTTCACTCATACGCGCGCATACACGGCATACCTGTAGAGATGTCGACGCCATCCTCATCATCGTCTGATCCGATGACTCATGCTCACGGGAAGGAACTGCAATTACCTACCGCATTGCCACCCCGAGTAGTCCCGGAACTCGAAACACCCGCACCAAAGAGGTACCGCCTATCCGGAGGCATTTACGAAAACGACGTTAGCTGGGATTGGTACCCTAACGTGATCAGACGTATGGTCTATCGCGAACAAGTTCCCCCGTTACCTCACCCGAACCACCCTGCTTATCCCAACACCCTACCACCCATAACCGAACCTGTAGAGAGAGTTCTCGCAGCTGTTGTCTCATACTTGGAGCGTGACGTGGGTTACATGCGCTATACGAGGGAGAACGTTTCCAGAATGTTAAAAGACGAAACCGAGACTAAGGAGGAGATTTCCCGCATGGCAGCGGCAATGAAGGAAATACGAGAGGCTAGTGATCAGCAAACGAAGGTTATGATGAAGATGCAAGCCGAGATGATAGACTTGCAAGAGCAACTCCAAGAAGCAAGGACCCGAACCGAGATAGCTCGAGAGCGTTGCGATGTCTTACAAATGCAAATTGCTCAGAACGCAGCCGAACCTGAGGCAGAGCGTGAGGCCGAGCCTGAGGCAGATCCCGAAGAGAAGCCTGAGGAGGAACCTGAGGAAGATCCCGAGGAGGAACCCGAAGAGGAACCGGAGGAAGAACCGGCTGAGCCAGAGGCACACTCAGAGGTGTCCCCAGACGATGTGCAGATGTGCAAATTCTTGGATTGGAACTGGCTAACGCGATGAACTGGGAGGAGTTCAAGAACATGATGCGAGAGGAGTACTGTCCGAGAGAGGAGATGTCGAAGTTGGAGTCAAAATTTTGGTCGTTGAAGGGTTCGGAAATCGAAGCCTACACTACTCGTTCGCACGGGTTGGCTATGATGTGTCCGCAGATGGTGGATCCGCCGAGCAAGAGAATAGAAATGTACATTGATGGATTAGCACCGCAGATTCAGGGCATGGTGACGTCTTCCAGGCCAGCCACGATCCAACAAGCGATCCGTTTAGCTCACAAACTGACGGATCAAGTTGTGACCCAAGGTGCGTTACCACCTAGGGGTTCAACCACTAAAGCCCGTGACAACCCGAGTACTGACAGCAACAACAACAGCAACCCGAGCAGCGGAAAGAGAAAGTTCGACAATACCAGATCCTCATTCTCGAACCCCCCACAGCAGCAACACTACCGAAAGCCCGATTTCACCTGGAGCTTCAACAATCAAGGTCACAACAACAATAACAACGGTAGCGGGCAGGGTTCGAACGGCTATGCTGGGAAGCACCCGAAGTGCAACAAGTGCAACTATCATCATGCTGGCCCGTGTGACCGAGTCAAGTGTCTAAAATGCGGAAAGAGGGGTCACCAAGCAAAGGAATGTAGAGGAGACCTTGCGGCAAAGGATGCTCCTAAACCACCTGCGACGACTAAGGGATGTTATGAATGTGGTCAAGAGGGACATTTTAAGAAAGACTGCCCTAAGCTAAAACAGAATAACAACAATGGAGGTAATGGAAATGGCAGTGGTGGTGGAAACAATGGGAAAGGAAGAGCTTTTGTGATTGGGTCAGGTCAAGCCCGCAATAAGTAGCTTTTGAACTTGTTTAAACTTGTTTAATACCATAAAAACATGTCTTGGTTAATAAAAATCATTCCTTACACGGTAAGGAACCTGTTAAGTTCCCTGTAAACGATTGTTTTGCTTCTGTGTGGTTTGATACTAGAGCTAATAGGAGTTTTGTGTCGAAAGCCTTTAGCCAACTCTTAGACCTAACTCCAACCCCGTTAGACGCTAAGTTTCCTGTTGAACTAGCTAACGGTAAAACTATAGTAACGACTCATGTACTTGCGGGATGTAAGTTAAAACTGTCAGGTCATGTCTTTGACATCGACCTTATTCCTTTTACGCTTAGTAGTTTCGATGTCGTCGTCGGCATGGACTGGTTATCCGAGAACCGAGCGGAGATTATATGCCACGATAAGATAGTCCATATTACCACCCCTTCCGGTGAGAACATTTCGGTCCGAGGCGAGAGAAGCGGCATGACCACCAGCGTCATTACCCTTATGAAGGCGCAAAAGTATCTACGAAAGGGTCATACGGCAATTTTGGCACATATTACTGAGAAACCCGCGGATGAGAAGCGAATCGAAGATATACCGGTTGTGCGAGATTTTCCGGAAGTTTTCCCGGAGGATTCGCCTGGACTCCCTCCTATTCGTCAAGTCGAATTTCAAATCGAGTTAACACCCGGTGCAGCACCCATAGCCCGAGCCCCGTATCGGCTCGCACCGGCGGAGCTTCAGGAACTGTCCACGCAGTTGCAAGATTTGTTGGATAAGGGTTTTATCCGACCTAGCTCATCGCCATGGGGAGCCCCTGTCTTGTTTGTCCGAAAGAAGGACGGGACTTTCCGAATGTGTATCGACTACCGGGAGTTGAACAAGGTGACGGTCAAGAACCGTTATCCTTTACCCCGAATCGATGATTTGTTTGACCAGCTTCAAGGATCGAGTTACTACTCGAAGATCGATCTACGATCTGGTTACCATCAGCTAAGAGTGCACGAAGAAGATATCTCTAAGACGGCTTTCAGAACATGGTATGGTCACTACGAGTTTTCGGTTATGCCATTTGGCCTAACCAACGCACCAGCCGTATTTATGGATCTCATGAATCGAGTATGCAAGGCGTACCTCGACAAGTTTGTGATTGTTTTCATCGATAATATTCTCGTCTACTCCAAGAACGAGACTGACCACGAAGATCACTTAAGGGTAATTTTGGAACTATTGAAGAAGGAACAACTGTATGCTAAACTCTCGAAATGTGAATTTTGGCTTCGCGAGGTTCACTTTTTAGGACATGTGATCAACGAGAATGGTATCCATGTCGATCCCGGTAAGGTAGAGGCCATCAAAAACTGGGAAGCACCTAAGACTCCGACTGAGGTGCGGCAATTCCTAGGACTGGCCGGCTACTACCGGCGTTTCATCGAGGGATTTTCAAAGATTGCTCAACCCCTCACTGCTTTGACTCACAAAAGGCACTAAGTACAATTGGGGTGACGCGCAAGAATCCGCTTTTCAACTGTTGCAAACCAAACTCTGTAGCGCCCCCATTCTAGCCCTCCCCGAGGGAACGGAAAATTTTGAGGTACACTGTGACGCATCTATACAAGGTCTCGGTTGTGTGCTGATGCAACTCGAGAAGGTTATAGCCTATGCCTCTCGACAACTACGGATTCACGAGAAGAACTACACGACTCATGATTTGGAACTCGGAGCTGTGGTGTTTGCCCTTAAGATATGGAGGCATTACTTGTACGGTACCAAGTTTACCATATACACCGACCACAAGAGTCTCCAGCATATCTTCGATCAAATGGAGCTGAACATGCGACAGCGTCGTTGGGTCGAGTTGCTTAAGGATTATGATTGTGCCATCAAGTACCACCCTGGCAAGGCCAATGTAGTGGCCGACGCCCTCAGTAGAAAAGAAACCGATAAACCCAGACGAGTACGAGCATTGCAACTCACAATTCATGCTAGCTTACCCGACCAGATTCGCGATGCACAACTTGAAGCTTTGAAAGATGATAATCTTCCATCAGAACTCATGCGGGGCATGGACAAACAACTTGAAACCAAATCGGACGGGGTCCGATATTTTGAGATCCGGTGATTTGGGTTCCACAATACGGAGAGTTGAGAACTCTAGTGATGGACGAAGCACACAAGTCTCGACATTCTATCCACCCTGGCTCAGATAAAATGTACCACGACATAAAGGCACTTTACTGGTGGCCGAACATGAAAGCCGACATCGCCACCTACGTGAGCAAATGCTTGACTTGCGCCCGAGTCAAGATAGAATATCAGAAACCATCTGGTTTGCTGCAACAACCAGAACTTCCCATGTGGAAATGGGAACAAATTTCAATGGATTTTTATCACGGGATTACCTAAGACACCAACGGGATGCGATACCATCTGGGTGATCGTTGACCGGTTGACTAAGTCCGCGCACTTCCTAGCGATTAAGGAATCGGACAAAATGGAAAGACTGACTCGCGTTTACATGAAAGAAGTAGTGTCTAGACACGGAGTGCCTGTCTCAATCATTTCTGATCGAGATTCTCGTTTCACTTCGCACTTTTGGAAGTCACTACAAAGCGCCCTAGGCACACGCCTTGATATGAGCACAGCCTACCATCCTCAGACGGATGGGCAAAGTGAACGAACTATTCAGACCTTAGAGGACATGTTGCGTGCATGCGTGTTGGATTTCGAAAAAAGTTGGGAACCCCACTTACCTTTGGTAGAGTTTTCGTATAATAACAGCTACCACGCAAGTATTAAAGCAGCGCCGTTTGAAGCACTGTACGGACGGAAGTGTCGATCACCACTCTGCTGGGCAGAGGTGGGTGACAGCCAAATCACTGGTCCAGAACTGGTACTCGAAACTTCGGAAAAGATTGTTCAAATCCGAAATCGCATGGCAGCAGCACGAGATCGCCAAAAGAGTTACGCTGACAAGCGCCGAAAACCTCTCGAATTTCAAGTAAACGATCGAGTGTTACTCAAAGTCTCACTTTGGAAAGGTGTGGTTCGCTTTGGAAAGCGAAACAAACTCAACCCACGATATGTTGGTCCTTATCGGATAACGGAACGCATTGGTCCAGTGGCGTACCGACTAGACTTACCAGCAGAACTCAGCGGTGTCACAACGTTTTTCACGTATCGAATTTAAATAAATGCCTATCCGATGAAACTCAAGTAGTCCCTTTGAAGGAACTGCAAGTTGATGAACAGTTACGCTTCATTGAAGAACCAGTTGAGGTTTTGGATTGGGAAACCAAAACGCTCAAGCACAGCAAAATTCCAATTGTTAAAGTTCACTGGAACTCGAGACGTGGACCGGAGTTCACGTGGGAACGCGAGAATCAAATGATGAAAGAGTATCCTCACCTTTTTGAAGGGCTGACCAAACACAGAAAACCGCGAAACTCGGCAAACCGTCAGAAATCACCGGAAGTATGAATTAAATTTCGGGACGAAATTTCTTTCTACTAGGGGATGATATGACAAACTGAAAATTTTTCTTACTTTTTCAGACACTCATCACGACTTGACTCAAATTTTCGGGACGAAAATTCTTTAACATGGGAATGATGTGACAATCGTCAATTTTAAGTTAACTCCGTTAACGCAACTCCGTCAATTCAAACTTTAGATTTATTGAACCTATAACGAAAACTTCATTACATTTAAACTAGGGTTTAAATGACGCTTAACACTTACTACATGTGTAGTAGTCTTTCGGGATTTGCACCGAAACGCAAACGATTGATGAATAAATGAAACACACTAAAACACTAATGATGTGATAATTATGTGTTAGGATTATATGTTATGTGATAATATTATTGTCATGTTAATTTAATGTGCAAGTTATGATAGAATGTTCTAGAAAAAGGAAATACTTAATGTTAACTTAAGGTGCAAGTTATGATAGAATGTTCTAGAAAAAGTAATACTTAGGAGTTGAGGGGCTAAGGTGTAACATATTAGTCTATAAATACATGATAAACCTAAACCCTAACTCCCATCCCTTTTTCCTAACCCCAAATCGGCCAGCCATCCCCTCTCCCCTCTCCTTGTGATCGATCAATACACACACACAAACACTCAAGATCTTTCAAGTTTGATTGAAGATTAAGGTGCTAGGAAGGTATAAACAACTATTCTATGCATCCTCTATGTTTAATTGTTAGTTTTATTGGGTGTAATTGATATGCATGGATATTGTTTATGGAGTCTAGAGTGTTATGTGAATGCATGATAGTTCATAGATTGTTAAATTGTTGAGTTTGGATGCAAACAGTTTCTGGACAGATTGTGTTGTTGATGTTTGAATGACTGTAACGGGATGTTAAAGTGGAATTTTATTGAGATAATTGATATTACAGTAAACTAGGTTGAGTCTAGTTTCTAAAGAATATAAATTTGTGTTTTTTTGGACGTGTGAAAGTTAACTTTTATTTCACTGGGGTTCACTGATGCCTAGTTGGAGAAACAGACGAGGCTCCCTCGCCAAATACTCGATCAAGTTAAGGCGTGGGCCGAAGCACGTCAAAAGGAATTCCAAGCTGAGTTGGATGAACGCTTGCGTTCACTCCAACAGGCTGACGAGTTCGGGAGCACTCGACAACAGCTCAACATGAACAGTGAGTACGAGTATTCGGACGATGATCGGGAGGAATCCGAAACTGACGCAAACCCTCGCCATAGGGCGAAAGGGAAGCGCAAAGAAACGGACTTCCAACCAAGAAGGAATTTCGGAGAAACCTTCAAACCAAGGAACGCGGGGGGAAACCCACGCGACTTCTCCAAAACCTTTAGACCAACTGCTGCAAATGCGGGAACATCCAAGTTTGCAAAGGACATTGCGGAAGCAATCGCCCCGAGAAGTGCCAAACAGATGTCCAACATCGGCACTTATGATGGTCTATCCGACCCAGACGATCACTTGAACAGATTCATAGCGGGGGCAACCGTCAGTAACTGGACGGAACCCACGTGGTGTTATATGTTCCAGATGACGCTGGTTAGAGCGGCCAGGGCGTGGTTTGATCGTTTACCGGTCCACCACATCTATGGTTGGGCGGACTTTCAACACAAGTTCAACCAACACTTCAGTCAACAGAGGAAATATACTGAAGAGCAGTGGACGATCCTCAACTGCGTGAGAGAGGAAGATGAATCTTTACTAGACTTCATCACTCGCTTCAACTCCAAAAAGCTGAGTCTGGGCAACATAAGTGAAGATCTTGTTCGCGCCGCTTTCATCCAGGGCGCCGAATACCCAGAGCTTATCCGCACGTTGACGGGTAAGGACGGCATGCCATCCACATGGGATGCCATCATGACGGCGGCCAAGCGCTTTGCCGAGACGGAGAAGCAACTGGGTAGGGATCTTCCCCAGAGTACACATCTCTACACGCAGAGGACCAGAGAAAACAATGTTCGGATCGCCCGGCAGAACAAGAAGAGGAAGCTAGGTATTTGGCAGTCAAGGGTAAACTTTGACACCTCATCCAGCTCTCGCCCTCTTGTTGGCGGAAGGGATAACACGCACCCTTCAAGCCGAAAACACCGGTGGACGCCACTCACCAAAAGCGTCACGGAGATATTTGCCACCAAAAAACTCCCATGGCCAAAAGCTCCAATGATCCGACAACGACCTAATGCGGATCAGAGAAAATTCTGTGACTTCCACGAGATAAAGGGTCACAGTACAGAGGAGTGTACATCCTTGAAAGATATTGTTGAAACATTCGTCAAGGATGGAAGACTTGCACACCTTGTGGCATCAATCAAGAATGGAGGAAGGAATGATAACCGGTATAAAGGCAATGGACGAAAGCCCGTTGACATCAGCATCCACATGGTTCATGGCAACATCAGAGGAAGAAAAAGACGAATGACAGAACCATGCGAATGGAAGGAAGCTGAGGTGCGCTTCCCGCGAGTGCCAGGAGGACCCAGCAAGGAAGGCCCCATCGTCATCAAAAGCCAGCTGGGGCATTACATAACTTCCCGCACTCTTGCTGACAACGGCGCCTCGTCAACGGTTATGTACAGGCAGTTCTTCGACAAGCTAGACGACGAAGACAAAGAACGCCTAGAAACGGTTCACGCCTCAATGGTAGGGTTTGACGGCAGCACAAACAACCCCCTGGGTATCCTATCTTTCCCCGTAATTCTCACGGACGGGAAATACTCCCGCACAGAAGACGTGGACTTCGTCGTAATGAGGAAGCCACATCACACACGACATTCTCTTCGGGAGAGACGGGATGGCAAGATTCAACGCCGTGGTATCTTCAGTCCACGGCATGATGGGATGGCCAACTGCTGAGGGTGTAGCGATGATCACCGGTATCCCCCAGGTATGCATCGCATCCGTCTCATCTAAACCCAAACCAAAGATGGCTAAACGAACCATTACCGAACCAAAAAAATGGGCCCTCAATGGCAGATACCCTGACCAGGCTGTTACAATTGGCCCAACAATCGCTGATCCTACGCGCACCTTACTCAAACGCTTATTACAGAGAAACGCTGACAACTTCGCGTGGACACCAGCTGACATGACTGGTGTACCTCGAAGTAAAGCAGAGCATAAGCTCAAGTGTGACCCGGCTTTTACGCCAGTCATACAAAAGCGCAGAGTAATGGGGGCGGAACAGGCTAACGCGTGTAGAACCCAAGTCAAGGAACTCCTTGACGCGGGCATCGTACGCGTTAGTAGATATCAAACATGGGTTGCAAATCCCATTATGGTACCGAAGGCTAACAAACAATGGCGCATGTGTATAGATTTCAAAGATTTAAACAAAGCATGCCCCAAAGATTGTTACCCGTTACCCGAAATTGACCTCAAAGTGGATTCATTAGCACCGTTTCGCCTTAAATGCTTCCTTGACGCATATAAGGGGTACCATCAAATCCACATGGCTGTAGATGATCAGAACAAAACCGCATTTCGGACGCCCGATGGCACATTTTGTTATCAAATGATGCCATTCGGACTTAAGAATTCAGGGTCCACATACCAACGCCTGATGGACAAAGAGTTTCATGCCCAAATTGGGAGAAACTTGGAAGTCTACATGGATGATTTGGTCATCAAAAGCCCTGAGCCAGAAGCGATGTTGAAAGACATCGAAGAAACTTTCAACACACTCAGAAAGATAAACATGAAGCTCAACCCGAGCAAGTGTTCCTTTGGGATGGAAGAAGGGAAGTTCTTGGGAGTCATTGTTACTAAAGATGGCTTCAGAGCGAACCCTGAAAAGGTCGAAGCCATTATCAAAATGGAATCACCTACTACCATCAAGCAAGCTCAGACACTGAATGGACGCCTAGTCGCACTTAACCGCTTTTTGTCAAACCATGCGGATAGGTCGTTCCCATTCGTGTCAACATTGAGAAAATGTTTAAAGAAAACGCACTTCCGCTGGACACCAGAAGCGGAAGCAGCTTTTCAGGAAATTCGGTCACGCTTGATCGAACTCCCAACGCTCCCAGCACCAGAAGCGGGGGAGGAATTAATCATATACCTTTCTGCCAGAGAGCGACCGGGGCAGTCCTGCTAGTAGAGCGGAAAGGTATCCAGATGCCTATTTACTATGTTAGCCGTGTCCTAACATACGTAGAAACCCGGTACTCCACCCTGGAAAAATTAGTCTTAGCACTTGTACAAGCTTCACGCAGACTAAGACAATATTTCCAGGGTCACCCAATCACCATTCTCACCAACTTCAAACTCGCAAACGTTCTAGGCAAACCTGAATTATCGGGACGTCTAGCCAAATGGGCAATTGAGTTGGGGGAATATGCGATAAAGTACAAGCCAAGACCAGCTATGAAAGGCCAGGTCTTGGCCGACTTTATTGCAGAAGTCCCCGCTTCGCGGGAGAAAGAGTGCCAGGAGGAGGCTCAACCCTCCCCAGCACAGGACATCAATGATGTCTGGTGACTCTACACTGATGGAGCAGCCAGCAACGAGGGTTCAGGCGCAGGGTTGAAATTAACCAACCCAGCAGGCCAAGAATACACTTACGCTATTCGACTGGATTTTCCAAGTACGAATAACGAAGCCGAGTATGAAGCATTCTTGGCAGGGCTGAGAATTGCGCGTAAAATGGAAGTGAAAAACTTGGAAGCCCACGTGGATTCCATGTTAGTAGCCAACCAGATAAACGGAACATACACGGCCGTGAACGACACAATGGCCCTGTACCTCGCACAAGCAAAAACCCTTATGCGCGATTTTAATGATTGTAAAGTCATACACGTCAAGCGTAGCGAAAACAAATCTGCGGATGCGTTAAGCAAGCTTGCATCATTAGCCTTCACCCATTTGGGAAAGGACATCCGCATTGAACTCCTTGAAGCACCATCAGTCCCGTACAAGGAAATTTGTGTCATCCAAACCGGTACAGAAACGTGGATGACACCAATAATAAATTACCTTGCAGCGGGTATACTACCAGAGTCAAAAACACAGGCAAGAAAAATACGTTGTAAAGGATTAAACTATCAACTCATCGATGACATCCTTTACAGACGTAACTTTCTTGGCCCACTCTTAAGATGCGTGGACAACCAAGATGCTGACTACCTCCTAAGGGAAGTACACGAAGGCATCTGTGGAGTACACGCAGGTCCACGCGCTGTTGTAGCTAAGCTAAACAATGCGGGATACTTTTGGCCGGGGATGCATACGGATGCGCTGGCATACATCAGAAAGTGTAGGTCTTGCCAGCTCTACGCACCCAACACGCATCGCCCGAAGAATGAACTTGTTCCAGTCACCTCTTCATGGCCATTTCAGAAGTGGGCCATCGATGTGACAGACCCATTTCCTACAGCAGTAGGAAACGTTCAGTTCCTAGTGGTAGCCATCGACTACTTCACCAAGTAGATAGAAGCAAAACCCTTAGCCCAAACAACCGCAAAACATATTAAAAAATTATTTGGGAATTTATTATTTGTCGTTTTGGACTTCCACAGACTTTGGTGAGTGATAACGGCACCAACTTTGCTGACAAGAAGCTACAAAAGTGGCTATAAGAACTTCAAATCACCCACACCTTTACCTCAGTGGCACACCCGCAAGGTAACGGTGAGGTGGAAAGAGCAAATAAAAGCATCGTCGAAGGCATAAAGAAAAGACTCCTGGAACACAGATCCGGCTGGGTAGACGAAGTTCCACACGTCCTTTGGGCAAACAGAACGCTGAAAAAGGCCAGTACGGGAGAAACCCCGTTCAGCCTCACTTATGGCACTGAAGCCATGGTCCCAGTCGAAATTGGTTTGCCCTCACCAAGGGTCTTGATTCAGCCAGAAGACAATGATGCGGAAATACGGTTAGACCTTATGCTAACCAAGGAACGCAGAGACTTAGCCGCAGCGTGTGACACCCGGTAATTTCCCAATCCCTTAAACCAAGTAATCAACCTAAATATTAGGTAATTATGTTATATGCGCCTTGCGCGAGCGCGCCTTATTAGAATCAGCGCGTGCATTTGTTATGTGCGCTCTGCGTGAGCGCGCTATGTTAGTCAGCGCGGGCATGTTATGTGCGCCCTGCGCGAGCGCGCTATGTTAGAATCAGCGCGGGTATTTGTTATGTGCACCCTGCGCGAGCGCGCCATGATAAGAACCAGCGTGGGCATATGTTATATGCGCCATGTGCGAGTGTATTGGTTTTATGTTTCTATAACTTAATGTTGTCTAATGGGTTGACCGTCTCGCATGATGCTAAGGCGGGTGCATCCCAAATCGTTTATGCGCGTGTGGAAAGGGAACTAACCTCCCCGCATGGCGGGAACATTGAGGGCTAGTTTGTCTGAAGCTCCGAGATGGAATTGACTTCAACATAACTGATCACTATGTTGAAATACCAAGACCACCTGGAGAATCTACAAATGAAACTCAATGCCCCTGACTGCGAGAAGGTTACGTACCTACCCGCAGCAAAGAAATGTCCTTCACGCAGAAAGCTATGCGCACAAAGTTATACGCGCAGAACACTTGGTTTATTCTCCAGATGTAAGGAGATTGTTCCCGCCCAAAAAGAAACAGTAGCGTGTTTCAGAGATTTCTACTTTTTTTACTGTACACCGACAAAAGTACCCGAAAAAGCACACTGTAACATGAAAAGTCAACTGTCAGCCACCCTACTCCCACCAACCACAGACCTGCATATCCTGTCCAAATCAAATCAAAATCTTTTATCCACTACTCCACTTTTAAATAAATAATAATAATTTCCATACTTTTTCATCATTACACCTAGCTATGAAAAGATTACAATCCCCTAAAGCAAGGGATTGTGTTCCCTTGAGTTTGCCTATAAATATGTAACCTAAATTATCACCCAAAACACACTTCAAACTTCTCTCTTAAAAAAACTGCAAACTTGCACTAATCATCTCCCAAGCATCCGTTGTTTTCATTTCCGATTCTGTTACTAGGTAAGCCGAGAATATAACCTTGAGATCTACTTTCCAACCCTTATATTCTCATATTTCTTGATCTTAATATATATACTTCTTGTTATTTAATCGTATTCTAGACCTTCAATTCCGAGGCCAACACCAAGAAAACCCGAATCTCGATTAATCCCTTAACAAGAACCACAGGTGAGTCTCACAGCCCCTATTTTCACTGTTTTCACTACTTTTAAACTGTTTTCGGGGCGAGGGACACGTACTTAAATAATGTTTTATCATGGTATACTTACAAGCTATGCAAGCGATTATGTGTTTAAATTATGTTTCATGATGAGCAATGCGAACGGTTATCTATGGTTTTCGATGTATGTGCGCTAGAATTCGAGTAAGTGATCACTTTACCATTGGAACTCGAATGGTAGGGACTGCTGGTTTGATCCACCCACTCGTAGAGGTCGCACCTCTTTGCATGGACGAGTGCCTAGTATGGTCATGGGGCAGTACTACGGGATTGAGCCTGCTCGTAGGGGTCGCGCCTCTTTGCATGGACGAGCGCCTTGTTTTCCGGCACAACGTCCGCGCGTAACCCGCGGGACGGTATTATTGATTAGCTCGTAGGGGCAACGCCTCTTTGCATAGACGAGCACGGTTTTTCAGAAATGTCCACGCGTAACCCGCGGGACGGCATTACATTATTTAGCTCGTAGTGGCAGCGCCACTTTGCATGGACGAGCACGTTTTCTAGAAACGTTCGCGCGTAACCCGCGGGACGGTATTACTTATTTCGCTCGTAGTGGCAGCGCCACTTACACAGACGAGCACGGTTCCCAGTAATGTTCGCGCGTAGCCCGCGGAACGATTTTTATCAGAAATGTGTCAGATCTATGTTTTCATACGGATTATCAAGTATATGTTTGGACATGAAGTCAGAAATGTGTTTCAATATGATTTTTATCAAGACTATGATGCAATGCGATTTATCAAGTTACTAAAACTTGTGAACTCACTCAGTTTATACTGATTCAAATGTTTTTACGTGTCTTTCAGGAGATAACTAGGTAGCGCATGGAGTCACACTTAGAGCACCTCACGCTGAACATCTAAAACTAGCTTTTTGGAAGATTTTAGTTCTATCCCTTCGATGCGCGTGGTTGTTCCCGCCGCGCAAGGGGATATGGCGTGGAAATCTTCAACAGTTTTTATACTTGGATGTTTTTATGTAATTTTTAAACAATGTAATGTATTTGTATTAAACATTTCATGCGCAATGAAAATCTTACTTTGAATGTTTGCAATGGCCCGTGCTTAATTATCAATCCCCACTCGCGCGCGCCCGGCTGTTTCCGCCGCTCAGGGCCGGGTGTGACAGATTGGTATCAGAGCACTGGTTATAGCGAACTAGGAAAAGAAGTTTTAACCTAGACTATAACCGTTGGGGGAATCGCATGAAATATTTTTCAAAGAAAATATTTTCAAAAGAAACTATACACACACTTAGGAACACGGGTCACACAGTGTCTAGTAAATAAAGATAAAAACATTATGTGCTCAGAGTACATGCGCTAAGTTGATATATTTTCACTCTTTTAAAGCGAGAATGCCTCCAACTAGAGCCAAGGGAATTACCATGACACCCGAGGAACTCGCGGAAATAATCGCGCAAGCGATCGCAACACATGAGGCCAGCAAGGCCGAATCAAGTCAGGGTCGTCAGAATGAGACCCCAGAACCCGAATCAGGAGCCTTGGACAAAGGGTGCTCCTGTAAGACATTTATGGCCTGTAAGCCTTGGCCATTCAAGGGTACCGAAGGGGCCATTGGGCTCTACAACTGGATTGACAAGATGGAGACAGTTCTCTCCATTAGCGGATGTAGTGAGAACCAGAAGGTCCTTTACGCGACCTGCATGTTCCAAGAAGCAGCTTCGTCTTGGTGGAAGCTTCAAGTGAAGACATTGGGGCGAGAAGTTGCTCTCCACAGGACCTGGGAGGAGCTGAAGGAAATGATGATAAGAAAGTTCTGCTCTCGCGCAGAAATTCAGAGTCTGCAACAGGAATTCTGGAACCACACCATGGTAGGAACGGATATCGACGCCTACAACAACCGGTTCAACGAGCTTTGCCAGTTGGTGCCAGACATGGCAAACACGGAGGAAAAGAAGATCGAGAGGTATATCTTTGGGTTACCTCCTGTTGTTAGGGTTCCGCTCAACGCCGCAGCACCTCCAACCTTTGATGAGGCGGGTAGCGCGGGCCATCACCCTTACAAGGGATACGGTCCGTGCGGGTATGTTGACTACGCGCGGAAACGAACAGCGAACCTCTGACTCCAAGAGGAAATGGAACTCTCACCACCGAGGGTCCGACTCCAAGCAGCCACCGTTCAAGAAGCAGGAGAGCGCAAGGGTTTACGCGATCCAAGCCGCGGAGCCAACAAGGAAAGGATACAGTGGGCCTTACCCATGGTGCAACAAATGCAAGTTTCACCACGAGGGTGAATGCGCAAGAATCGAATGCGCCAAATGTGGCAGACCAGGGCACAAGACGGTGAATTGCCGTGCTAAGGAAGCTGGAGCCAGTGACAACTGCTACGCATGCGGGAAGCCAGGGCATTTTAGTCGGGATTGCCCGCAAAAGGGAAACCAAGCTCGCGGGAGAGCTTTTGTGATCGGCGCAGGCGAAGCTAAAGAAGAGCCGAATGTGGTAACCGGTACGTTTTTGCTTAACGGCCATTTTGCATCTGTTTTATTTGATACTGGCGCTGACCTAAGTTTTATATCCGCTGAGTTTAAAGACTCCCTAGGCCTAGCAACCAGTAGGCTAGACACACCTTATACTATAGAACTAGCCAATGGTAGGCAGTTATGCGCGAATGAAAGAACTGAACAATGTGTAATAGTCATGGGAGGTCACGGGTTCAATATTAACTTGTTGCCAATAGACTTGGGAAGTTTTGACATTGTGATAGGTATGGATTGGTTAGTCGAGAACCACGCGGAAGTTATTTGCCATGAGAAGCAGGTTCGGATCCCACTGTTGAACGGAGAAACCTTGGTGATTCAAGGGGAAAGAAGGGGAGTTGCGACGAAACTGATTTCGTGCCTAAAGGCGCGCAAGTGCTTAAGGAAAGGGTGCTACGCCTTCCTGGCGCATGTAGTAGAGAAGAAAGGAGATGAGCAAAGAATTGATGACTTACCAGTAGTGCGCGAATTTCCAGAAGTTTTTCCTGAAGATTTGCCCGAATTACCGCCACCGCGACAAGTCGAGTTTCGTATTGATTTAGTCCCAGGAGCTGCGCCAGTAGCTCTAGCGCCTTATCGACTAGCTCCATCTGAGATGCAAGAGCTATCCAATCAGTTACAGGAACTATTGGATAAGGGTTTCATACGCCCAAGCTTTTCACCTTGGGGAGCTCCAGTACTGTTTGTTAAGAAGAAGGATGGTTCGTTCAGAATGTGTATTGACTATAGGGAACTGAACAAGCTGACAGTCAAGAATCGGTACCCCTTACCGAGGATTGACGACTTATTTGACCAGTTGCAGGGATCCAGTTATTATTCGAAGATAGATCTACGGTCAGGATACCACCAACTTAGGGTCCATGAGGAAGATGTGCCGAAAACAGCCTTCCGAACTAGATACGGCCATTATGAGTTCTTAGTGATGCCTTTCGGGCTAACTAATGCGCCGGCTGTATTCATGGATCTGATGAACCGTGTGTGCAAACGATACTTGGACAAGTTTGTGATTGTATTTATAGATGATATTCTGATTTACTCTCGGACCAAGGCCGAGCATGAGCAACACCTGAGATTGATTTTGGAATTGTTGAGGAAAGAAAAGTTGTATGCGAAGTTTTCCAAGTGCGAGTTTTGGCTTAGAGAAGTTCACTTTCTCGGTCACGTTGTAAACGAGAAAGGAATACACGTTGATCCTTCCAAAGTCAAGGCCATCGAAAACTGGGAAGCGCCAAAAACCCCAACTGAGGTGAGGCAATTCCTAGGACTAGCTGGCTACTATCGACGCTTCATTGAGAACTTCTCCAAGATAGCTCTACCTCTGACCGCGCTAACTCAGAAAGACAAGAAGTTTGTTTGGGGCGAAAATCAGGAAGCAGCGTTTCAAATGTTGAAACAGAAGTTATGTAGTGCGCCAATTTTGTCTCTGCCCGAGGGGACGGATGACATCGTCGTTTACTGCGACGCTTCACATCAGGGACTCGGATGTGTCCTTATGCAGCGAGACAAAGTCATAGCGTATGCCTCGCGCCAACTCAAGACCAATGAAAAGAACTACACAACGCATGATCTGGAACTTGGAGCGGTTGTCTTCGCGCTAAAGATTTGGCGCCATTACCTCTATGGTACAAAGTGTATAATCTTTACGGATCACAAGAGCCTTCAACATATATTTGATCAAAAGGATTTAAACATGAGGCAACGAAGATGGGTTGAATTGTTGAATGATTATGATTGTGAAATAAAGTATCACCCTGGAAAGGCGAATGTGGTAGCAGACGCGCTAAGTAGGAAGGAGCGAATAAAAACGCTACGAGTCAAGGCTCTAAGGTTGACCATTCGCGCAGATCTCTCTACCCGCATCCGAGACGCTCAGCAAGAAGCCTTGAAACCAGAGTTTGCTAAAAACGAATCCCTTGGGGGTATGATTAAGAGTTTGGAACTTAAAGAGAACGGCAATCTATATTTCGCTAACCGCATATGGGTCCCTCTCAAGGGAGGATTGCGCGAGCAAGTACTAAACGAAGCTCACAAGACGCGGTATTCCGTACATACTGGCGCAGAGAAGATGTACCAAGATGTTAAAGCGCTGTATTGGTGGCCCAATCTTAAAGGCGCCATCGCGACGTATGTTAGTAAGTGCCTGACGTGTTCGAAGGTAAAGGCTGAATACCAGAAACCGTCGGGGTTACTTCAGCAGCCAGAAATTCCCATGTGGAAGTGGAACAAATCTCTATGGACTTCATCACCAAAATGCCAAGGACACCTGGGGGTTACGACACAATCTGGGTTATTGTAGATCGGCTAACTAAATCAGCACACTTCCTGCCGATCAAGGAAACCGATAAGATGGAAAAGTTAGCCCGATTGTATATTCGAGAAGTAGTTTCAAAGCATGGGATCCCGGTGTCCATCATTTCTGATAGAGATAGTCGGTTCACATCAAGGTTTTGGAGATCGTTACAAGGAGCTCTAGGTACTCGCCTTGATATGAGTACAGCTTATCATCCTCAAACGGATGGGCAAAGCGAGCGAACAATCCAGACATTGGAAGATATGCTGCGCGCGTGCGCAATCGACTTCGGAGGTAGCTGGGATACTCATCTCCCATTGGTTGAATTTTCTTACAACAACAGTTATCACACAAGCATCAAGGCTGCGCCGTTTGAAGCTTTGTATGGGCGCAAGTGTAGATCCCCACTGTGCTGGGCTGAAGTGGGTGACAAGCAAATGACTGGTCCAGAATTGATCCAAGAAACAACAGACAAGATTTTTCAGATACGGGATCGCCTTAAGACAGCGCGTGACAGACAGAAGAGCTACGCAGATGTGCGAAGGAAACCGTTGGAGTTTCAAGTGGGGGATAAAGTACTTTTTAAAGTCTCTCCATGGAAAGGAGTCCCCCGTTTCGGCAAGCGAGGAAAGTTGAATCCGCGCTATATTGGACCATTTGAGATCCTGGGAAGGATCGGTCCGGTTGCTTATAAACTCCGTTTACCCGCCGAACTCAGTGGAGTTCATGATACGTTTCATGTGTCCAACCTCAAAAAGTGTTTATCTGACGAAACGTTGATTTTACCGTTGGAAGAAATTCACATCGACAAACAACTGCACTTCGTAGAAGAGCCTATAGCCGTAACCGATTGGAAAGAACAAAAGTTACGCAGAAGCAAAATCAAGTTAGTAAAGGTTCAATGGAACTCAAGGCGTGGGCCTGAATTCACTTGGGAAAGAGAAGATCAAATACGCAAGAAATACCCACACCTCTTTCAGAGCATGGCTTCTGCCAGCGACGTCTCCTAAATTTCGGGACGAAATTCTCTTAACAGGGGGAGAATGTGACACCCGGTAATTTCCCAATCCCTTAAACCAAGTAATCAACCTAAATATTAGGTAATTATGTTATATGCGCCTTGCGCGAGCGCGCCATATTAGAATCAGCGCGTGCATTTGTTATGTGCGCTCTGCGCGAGCGCGCTATGTTACTCAGCGCGGGCATGTTATGTGCGCCCTGCGCGAGCGCGCTATGTTAGAATCAGCGCGGGTATTTGTTATGTGCACCCTGCGCGAGCGCGCCATGATAAGAACCAGCGTGGGCATATGTTATATGCGCCATGCGCGAGTGTATTGGTTTTATGTTTCTATAACTTAATGTTGTCTAATGGGTTGACCGTCTCGCATGATGCTAAGGCGGGTGCATCCCAAATCGTTTATGCGCGTGCGGAAAGGGAACTAACCTCCCCGCATGGCGGGAACATTGAGGGCTAGTTTGTCTGAAGCTCCGAGATGGAATTGACTTCAACATAACTGATCACTATGTTGAAATACCAAGACCACCTGGAGAATCTACAAATGAAACTCAATGCCCCTGACTGCGAGAAGGTTACGTACCTACCCGCAGCAAAGAAATGTCCTTCACGCAGAAAGCTATGCGCACAAAGTTATACGCGCAGAACACTTGGTTTATTCTCCAGATGTAAGGAGATTGTTCCCGCCCAAAAAGAAACAGTAGCGTGTTTCAGAGATTTCTACTTTTTTTACTGTACACTGACAAAAGTACCCGAAAAAGCACACTGTAACATGAAAAGTCAACTGTCAGCCACCCTACTCTCACCAACCACAGACCTGCATATCCTGTCCAAATCAAATCAAAATCTTTTATCCACTACTCCACTTTTAAATAAATAATAATAATTTCCATACTTTATCATCATTACACCTAGATATGAAAAGATTACAATCCCCTAAAGCAAGGGATTGTGTTCCCTTGAGTTTGCCTATAAATATGTAACCTAAATTATCACCCAAAACACACTTCAAACTTCTCTCTTAAAAAAACTGCAAACTTGCACTAATCATCTCCCAAGCATCCGTTGTTTTCATTTCCGATCCTGTTACTAGGTAAGCCGAGAATATAACCTTGAGATCTACTTTTCAACCCTTATATTCTCCTATTTCTTGATCTTAATATATATACTTCTTGTTATTTAATCGTATTCTAGACCTTCAATTCCGAGGCCAACACCAAGAAAACCGAATCTCGATTAATCCCTTAACAAGAACCACAGGTGAGTCTCACAGCCCCTATTTTCACTGTTTTCACTACTTTTAAACTGTTTTCGGGGCGAGGGACACGTACTTAAATAATGTTTTATCATGGTATACTTACAAGCTATGCAAGCGATTATGTGTTTAAATTATGTTTCATGATGAGCAATGCGAACGGTTATCTATGGTTTTCGATGTATGTGCGCTAGAATTCGAGTAAGTGATCACTTTACCATTGGAACTCGAAGGGTAGGGACTGCTGGTTTGATCCACCCACTCGTAGGGGTCGCACCTCTTTGCATGGACGAGTGCCTAGTATGGTCATGGGGCAGTACTACGGGATTGAGCCCGCTCGTAGGGGTCGCGCCTCTTTGCATGGACGAGCGCCTTGTTTTCCGGCACAACGTCCGCGCGTAACCCGCGGGACGGTATTATTGATTAGCTCGTAGGGGCAACGCCTCTTTGCATAGACGAGCACGGTTTTTCAGAAATGTCCACGCGTAACCCGCTGGACGGCATTACATTATTTAGCTCGTAGTGGCAGCGCCACTTTGCATGGACGAGCACGTTTTCTAGAAACGTTCGCGCGTAACCCGCGGGACGGTATTACTTATTTCGCTCGTAGTGGCAGTGCCACTTACACAGACGAGCACGGTTCCCAGTAATGTTCGCGCGTAGCCCGCGGAACGATTTTTATCAGAAATGTGTCAGATCTATGTTTTCATACGGATTATCAAGTATATGTTTAGACATGAAGTCAGAAATGTGTTTCAATATGATTTTTATCAAGACTATGATGCAATGCGATTTATCAAGTTACTAAAACTTGTGAACTCACTCAGTTTATACTGATTCAAATGTTTTTACGTGTCTTTCAGGAGATAACTAGGTAGCGCATGGAGTCACACTTAGAGCACCTCACGCTGAACATCTAAAACTAGCTTTTTGGAAGATTTTAGTTCTATCCCTTCGATGCGCGTGGTTGTTCCCGCCGCGCAAGGGGATATGGCGTGGAAATCTTCAACAGTTTTTATACTTGGATGTTTTTATGTAATTTTTAAACAATGTAATGTATTTGTATTAAACATTTCATGCGCAATGAAAATCTTACTTTGAATGTTTGCAATGGCCCGTGCTTAATTATCAATCCCCACTCACGCGCGCCCGGCTGTTTCCGCCGCTCAGGGCCGGGTGTGACACAGCGCGCGAAGAAAAACTACAAGCGACAAATGCAAAAGTACTACAACACGCGGGTAAAACTCTGCAACTTCAATGTAGGAGACTACATATTGCGTAACAACGAGGCTTCAAACCAAGAGCGCCCAGGAAAACTGGCACTGGTCTGGGAAGGACCGTACATTATCAAAGAAGTTTTGGGAAAAGTTGCATACCGGCTCGAAAGTCTCGATGGCACTCCTATCCCAAGAACATGGAACGGAGCTCAATTACGCAAATGTTACATGTAGATCAATTCCAAACTTGTAAAGAAAAGGCCTAGAGCCACTTCTAATGGAAATGATTCTCCTTTCACATTGTGTTGATAGCCTTACCTTTATACTTATGAACTTCCCATGCTGATATGCCGGTATTCACCGCATAAATATGGGAAGAAGTAAGTCGTTGCGTGTGGAAGGCGGAAAAACCCGCATAAACACATAAAACGGTAAAAATTTCTAAGGAAAACCTTCACACAGGTCAGCTATAGGTGAAGTTTGGTCATCCCAATAAATGAAAGTGACGGTCCTACCCGCACAATCATGATAAAGGAAACTGAACATTGACCTATTGGCAACCGCGCGTCGAAAGGTTAACTTATTCAAAACACTTAAAAAATTTCAAAGGAAAAGATAAGGAAAACTTCCACGCAGGTCAGATATAGGTAAAGTTTAGCCATCCTACTAAGTGAAAGTGACGGTCTTATCCGCACAATCACGAAAGAGGAAGCAAAACTTTAACTTATTATCTGCCACGTTGAAAAGTTAACTTATCTAAGTACTAAAGAAATTGCTAAGTTAAAACAAAATATGAGCGAAATAAACAAGGCAAGGCATTAACAAATAATTTTTATTCCATCAACATTCAAACATTACAAGAATTGCTGGGTACATACCCGCATACAAGATTAGAAGTCTACAAACATAAAAATCTACTCTAATGGTGGAAAGGGATCTAAAGTATCAAGCTTCAGGACCACTCCCACTTGGACCTGCACCATCAGTAGAGTGTGGCGGTTCAAGGAAAGCTTTGAGGATAGCTAGCCCATCATCAGCAGCAGCAATCTCGTTTACCTTCTCCACCACCGGATGCGGGAAGGTGGTATACTGATTCACTGCTTGGTCATACGCAGCTTCAGTATCCATATTGTAAAGAGGGAAGTTGGAAGGCGGAATGCCTTGTTCAACAAACCCTAGACCAAGCAGGAAGCCAGCCTTTTCCCCATCCTCATGAGAAGCGTTGAGGGCTGCGCTCATCGCATCGTCATATGATGTGTTCGTGAACACCCGATGCACAACCTAAAAAACAGAAGTATATCAAAAACTCTTCAGTGTAAGGAAAAGCGTAAAGAAATTGTGAAACTGCGCATACCTGCGACAACGCTTCTCGAAGAAGCCATTCCTTGGTAACCAGAGCCTCCTGGATGGCAGCTTGAGCTTCATTACGGGCGCGTTCGGCTTCGTTCTTTGTAAGGTTGGCAAGCAACACATCTTTGGCTGTAGCCTCTTCGACGCCCTTTAGCTTACGCTCAGTGTGGTCAAGCACCCCCCTCTGGTCCAAGATCTCTTGGAGCTTCTTGGCATCTTCCATGGCCAAAGCATCATGTGCCTGCTAGAGCCTCTCTAATTTGGCTTTAAGTTCCTCATTCTCGATGCGTAGAGGCTCAGCAGCAGCTTCAGCCTTGGTGGCCCTCTCGGTTGCGTTCCGTGCAGTTTCCTTAGCCAACCGAAGCTGTTCATTAACAGCTTGGGCGGCCTTGGAACGGGCCTCGAGACGAGCCTGAACGTCAACCTCAAGGGCCTTGAAGGCCTTCTCCTTTTCCGCAGCAACGGCGGCAAGCTTCGCATTCTCATCCCGGATAGCCCGCGCCTGAGCCACTTCAAGGCTACGCGCCGTCTTTAACTTGTCGTTTTCACTACAAAGTAGCTCGACGCGCGGCTGCATCCGGGCGAGGAGGATTCGGAGCTCGTTGGACAGCCTACCTTCCTGGTAGCTGGCCATGGCCTCCCCCAGCGCACCGCTTGGGGCGGCGTGACGCGCCCATTCGACGCAATCTTCAGCAGTCCGGAGGGTCGTTCCCCGGCGGATCTTCCACCGAGGAGCGTACACCTCGTTGGAATCACGAACTGCAATAAAACAAAAAACAGTTAAGAGAGAAATGATGAAAGGGATATAGGCCAAAATAACCCTACGCACCTGTAGGGTCGATAACAGGCCGATAGCCACCAAACCCATCACCTGAACCTAAGGGATATCCATCCAAAAGGTCAAGGAGACGGGAAGGAGGTAGGGATTGGCCAGACGCCCCAACCCCAAACGCCCCAGCCCCAAACGTACCTGAAGGTCAAGGAGACGGGAAGGAGGCAGGGATTGGCTAGACTGGCCGTAGTCGCAGGCGCCGGAGGAGGCATGGTGGAGGCTGCCGTGGTGGAAACCAACCGAGGTGAAATCACCGGAGGTGAACTCACAACCGTGGCCGCGGCTGCGGAAGAACCTGCAAGAGAAATCACCGCCGGCTCAGTGATGGATTCTGTGAAAATGGCACTGACAGCCGGCGGGGATAATATTACAGCTGGAACAGTTGGCTCAACGGGATGAGCAACTGAACCAGTACTGCAAGCAGGCGTAGCCGCCTGGGTCATCGCCTCGGGTAGGTTGACCAAACCTACCTTCATGGGTCCAGAGCTGCTCCCTCCCGCTCCACTCTGGAATGCCGTAGCATCCACGCCTGCACGAAGACAAGATATATAAGTATAATAGCGGAAAGATTTGAAGTTAAAGTTGTGTACACTTACGGGTCTTTTTGAGCTTGAAGGTGCGAACAGGCGGGGACGAACCCGATGGAGCCGGCCTCTTCGTACCGGTCACCGTCGTCGTCCTGGGCTGCTCGGAGGTGACAGCCGTTTCAACCTCCGGAGCAGTGGTCTCAACACCACCTGGGTTCCCCGCCGCCTCTTCACTCTCGGTCTCCGACTCAGACCGGTTCACCTGGTCGGCGGTGGAGGCTACCTTCGCCTTGCCCTTCCCGCCAGCAGCCTTCTTCTTCCGCGCAAGAAAAGGACCATCTGCGGATTCCTCATCAGAAGATGACAAGATTAGAGGAATTCCGGCAGAGGTTTCAGCATTCAGAGGGCGAGGGTTAAATAGTCTTTTACCTGGCCGCGTGGCGCTCAGTATTTCGTGGCCTGGCGGGTAGGCCTCCACAAACCGATCCGCAGTCTGCGCAAGGATGGGCAACTAGTTCTCGTCAAGAGCGCGAGTACCCAACAGGGCGGGACCGTCAGCTTCCCGCGGATGCAGGAGGGACTGCAAGTCATTTCCCTCTGAAATAAAAAGAAAAACAGTTAGAAAAAACCTTAAATCTACAAAGAAGACGGAGCATACCGTAAGGGATAAAGTTCAAACCGTATTCAAGTACGATGGGAATCTGTGGTGCATCCGCCCCAGCATCCTTCCACACCCTGCTCATACCGAGCATCACCATCCCGGACTCCGGAAAGCGGTAAACCGGAGTCTGGATCCGGGAAATCTTGGAGAACCATTCTGCCTCCTAGTAGTTGGAGGCATGAAGGCTGGGGAGAGCTCTCCCGTTCTTAAATGTCATCGCTATAGGGACGACACGGGCAGAGATGTAAAAGAACTCCCGCTTCCAAGACCGAAGACTGCGCTCGGTAGCGCAGATCTTCAAACCCTTGATCCGGGTGACCAGGGTGTACCAGCCTTGGATGCACCTCCAGGAGTAGAAGGTCATCAGGCGGTCGACGTGGGGATCCACGCCAAGAATCAGGCACACCCACTCAAAATGGCGGATCTTGGCGATCGCCATTGGGTGTACCTCCGTCAGGTGCACACCGTGTCTATCCAGAACACGGTATACAAACTTCGTCAATGGGAACCTAAGATTCCCATAGACGAAGAAGGCGGCATATACCCCTATTTTGCCCTTGGGGGCATCGTACACCGTCTGGTGTGGCTCCGGAAACTCAGGCTCGAACGGCTCGAGCATGAACTTCCGGACGATGTACCGGTAGAGCTCGATGGGAAGACAACACTGGCATTCGCCAGCAGTGCTCTTATCGTCCTTATCGGACGTAGACGTCGGGTTCTCGACATACAAGTCAGACTCCTCGACGATAGCTTCTGGATCATGAGTAGACGACATGTTTTGGAGGTAAAGAACGATTTCAGAAAGAATATTCGTCGGAAATCGCTTAGAAGGAGAAGAGAGAAGTGAAAGTGTGGATTACAAAGGACCCTCTCCCCCTTTATATACTCATCGCAATGAATGCGATGAATTTAATGCGGAGGAGAGAGAAAAGAGCTGGTGCAATGAAACTATGACACGTGGAAAAAGCAAGCTGGCAACAGCTGTTGACGGGACGCGCGCCGTAAAATCCGCACCCACGCGCCCAAAAAATCGCGCCCACGCGCCTGAAAAAGCGTCTGGAATGACCATGTACTGTCACGTCGCCATAACTTCCTGCACGTCCTGACACTGTCAGAAGAAACCGTCGGACGACATTTCAACAATTTGGACTGTTCTTATCCTTTCACCATCTCTTCAAATTTCAAAAAGATTCAAAAGTAAGCGGGACTATACCCCTTACCTTGGCAACCAAGTAACTATAAGACAGGTGCGAGTACAGTGTTAAGGCAAAACCCTTCGCATACTTAGCACCTGCAGGGAATTGAAGCCAGGAATAACTTGGAAGTAAAGTAACTATAAGACGAGTGCGGGTACAGTGTCAAGGCGAAACCCTTCACATACCTAGCACTCCGCAGGGAATTGAAACCAAGAAGGATCTTCTGGGTCATGCTTGCGGAAACGGGAATAACATCCCCGCATACCGGGAACGTCGAGAACTAGATTGTTTGAAGCTCCAAGATGGAATTGGTTGTTTTAACATAATTGATCACTATGTTCAAAACTACCAAAACCTCATGGAGAATCTACACAAGTGGAACTCAACGCACCTGACTTGTGAGGAGGTTACACACCTACCCGCATCATACCCAAAGATCAAGCAGAAAAGTCAGGAATTTCTGCGTGACATTAGGGAAACCGCGGGAAGAATCCCCACGGACAACCTTAAAACCAAATCCTTTTCAAAACCCCTTGATTAAGTCCAAAGTTCACCTCACTTATTAACAATTCATGAGAAGAACATTGGACTGGGGGGACTTGAAGAGGTAGGTCCCAGCAGAGCCCAGTTGGACCCGCAAGACTCACCTTGAAGAGGGACGTTTGCGCAAGGAAGAACTGGTTCCGCAGGACCCACCATGCTCAGAGATGAAGACCTTACGCGCAGTACGCCAGCTGTTCCCGCAGGGAAAGCCTCCCAATGGTGAAGTACCCCGCCTGTCCCCGCAGCTGCGGATACAAGCCATCAGGGAAGGCTACCCGCACTAATAGCAAGGCTACACGCACAAGGCACTAAATAATTCAGTGTCACCTGAAGGAATGAGCAAGGCGGGAATACTCCCGCCCAAATGAGCCAGTCCGTATGCTTCTGGAAGATCTTTTGTACTATACCTGCCAAGGTATGGACAAAATAGACAAGATCTGACCAAAGCAGCCCATGAACCAATCACAGGGTGACAGCTCACCGACAAACAGTACGAGGAGCATGCTCTAGTACTGTTTGTCACTATTAGCCGCTGCCTACTCACCAACCCTTGTCGTGGCACGCACATAGCCTGCAGTTGGTGGAAAAGGAATAGTACACAGCCGGCCCGGTCACTATCAGCCGCTGCCTACCCACCAACCAGCATGGCATGTGCGTAGCCCATAGTTGGTAGAACAGGAATATTCTGCAGCTGGCTGTACCTGCTTGGAAACCTACCTTCGGCTATAAATACTCCAACACCTTGGAACGGTATGATCATCTGGTATTTTACCTTCACTAGCTATTTCTCTCAATATACACTTATATTCAGAGCAATCTAGTCTGATTCTCACGCCGGAGGGTGGTCACAAGGAGGAACCCCCCCCCCCCTTCTCAGTGACGAGCTCACGGTGTCTGTTTTGCAGGTCATCTGAAGAACATCCTTCTTTGCCGGACCTAAACCTCGTGGGAAACATTACTTAACCCCCAGATTATCCATAATCTACTCGGGGTCGATTAGTGTTTCTTCAATTGGGTGTCTTAATTTTGTAAGCTTTCTTGTTTGCTATAAACATGTTATCCTTTTCATTTTAAGATGTCAAAGAGTTTATATTCTTACACTAAGGCCCTAATATGGTAAAAGTGTGGTGTAAGTGGGCTATGCATGTTTATAGATGATAAGTTCCCTAAGATGTTGATGATTAAAATGTTATCTAGAGCGATTTTGGTATAGTTAAATTTACTTAAGGTCAGTTAGTAATTATAATAAAAGTTGATGATTGTATTACTTTAACATAGGGTCTACATGGGGTATTTATATGTGTGAGCTTACATTTTAACTTAAGTTATCCTTAACATTAAATAACTACAATATGATCTAACAATGTGTATATGGGTGTTTATAGGAGAGCATTAATCGAAAATCAATAATATGTTAAGAATTACTAGAACCATATTAAATCATATGCTATGTGTTGTATAAATTGGATAATATACATGTAAACTGTTGTAAAAATCTAATGAAAAGTATCGTAATTTTGATAGTGTTTTTTTTAAATCCAAATGAATATGCGTCTCCGCACACGCATGTGTGTGCAAATTCGGGAGAGGAGTTAAACCAAATAAAAGGTGAAAGAAGATAAATCAATATTTGTTCCGTTGAAATTAATGTACATGTTTTATGCAGTTCTCATCATATTTTGGTCATATAAATAATGCATATGTATATGTGTGTATAGAAACGGTTAAATACATAATAAATATTAACTAGAGAAATACAGTGTGTATGAATAACCAAAATAATGAAAGAGAAAGTCTATGGCTACAAACTCATGATCATGTGTTTGTCATTTTCTAAAGAAAATCACATTACTATAAAGTTCGTACTTGTATCTTAGGGAAAATCATTTTAATCTTTTGGCTATATTGAAACATAACTATTTGATCATTTAAACATGTTTCTATGAAAAATTGTATCAAAACAGAACATAAACGCGTAAGCCTAAACGGAACATATACATCACACGGTGTGTATGTTTGTTCCAGGGAAAGAAATAGAATAGAATGGTTACAAAAAAGGAAGACATTGACTAATTTTGTTATAATCATCTCCCATAACGGAACATACACCGAAACTGATCCAACACGTCTTTTTAGTTTTTTCTTGCTTCTTATTATTATTATTTTTCTTTTCTATGGTAATAAATAAATAAATGTGTGGACAATGGACAACTAGCAGATGGTCCCCTGTTGTGAATCCACATTTGAAACTAGTTTAAGTTGAGACAAAATGTTCTTTTTTGTAAATTTCTTAGAATCTTTATATCAATTTTCTAACACTGGCTTAAATCAGTCCAAGTTTACAACACGGTTTCTCTCTCCCAGCAACAACTAATAATTTTATTATTATATTCTTTTTAGTTATTATTTTACGATATTTAGTTTTTTCTTTATTATTATTATTATTATTATTATTATTATTATTATTCTTACTGTTGAATTTTGATTCTCTTTGTATTGCTTCTTATATATGTACTTTAGAGCTGAGGGTCTCTCTGAAAACCACATATTTATCCCTTTGGATAGAGGTACGGTGTGCCTACATCTCACCCTCCCCAGACCCTACCTATAGCTTTGCTGTTGGTGGTACTTCACTAGGTATGATTGATTGACTGAGTTTTTTCTTTGATAACTTATGATAGTAATTAGTATTAATTAGTTGTTTTAAGCCCCATGTGTCACGGTAGGGGCGTGGATTGAACTCGATAGGTATTGGTTTGGTTTGTCAAAGTATTTGTTTGAAATAGAAGGGGCAATTTTATAGAATAGTAACCAAGTTTCAAAAGTGTTTCAATTAGGTCACTCAACTTTAAAAAATGTTCCAATTAGGTCACTCAACTTTCGTATTTTATTAAATTAAAGGTTTTAACATGTTTTTTTAGCGTTTTTCTTTTTTGTTTCATATAGAAAATCTTTTTATCTTTTCTTTTATGTTGACGTTGACTGGTGATGTGGATTTTATTTTTTATTTTTGAATTTTAATATAATTAACGTTTTTTAATTTTTCAAAATCTAACTACATATATTGCAAATTTCGACACCAATATCTTATCCTCCATTTCTTTCTTAACGCACAAAAAATCAGAGAGACTCGATTTGAAGATTTAGTGACCCGATTTGAGAAAAATATGAATAAGTGACCTAATTGTAACACTTTTGAAAGTTGGTTACTATTCTATGAAATATTCCCGAAATAGAATGTATATCCAAGGATTTGAACTCAAGTACTTTGAATTGTAAACACAATGTCTAACCAACTGTGCTAGAAACCTGATTTATTTTGAAACGAAACAAAATTAAATGTTGATACCCTCAACCCCAAGTATTTAAAACGAGTCCCCTAATTAAAGACAAAGCGTTCGAGCTAGAAAATTAATTTCACACTGAATTCAAAACTATCGTTTAACTATATACTATAATAAAATTCTTAATATATAATTTGTTTATTTACTTATTGATCATGCACATTCTATTAAAAATTATGTTGCACTCAACATAAATTTTTTTTTTCTTCATGTCACATGATCTATATATATAATTAGGATCACGTGAGAACTATTTTAAAATTGAGTATTTTGAGAATTATTTTGAACAAAAAAAATTCTTTTAAAATAAATAAAAATATTATAAAACAAAAAAACGCATAAATAAAAAAAATCAAAAATTTTTATTTTTCATCCCGGTTTTATAAAAAAAATTAAAAAAATATATCGGATTAGCAAAATAATACATATAAGTATAATACGTATTAAATAATTTTATAAACGATATTTTTTATACACATATGTACAATTAAGATAAATGATAACGTACATATGTGCACATTATGTAAATCGAGATTAAATAAAAATATACACATGTATATAATTAGGTTTTTTTTAGAAACCGGGATGAAAAATAAAAAATTTTGGTGTTTTTACTTTATAAAAATTTTTGTTTTTATTTTGTTTGTTTAATAATTTTAAGGGTTTTTTTTTGAAAAAAAAAATAATTCTTAAAGTTTTCAATTTCAAAAAGTTTTTTTAGGATTCTCACCCTATATGTATATATATATATATATATATATATATATATATATATATATATATATATATATATATATATATATTTAACTTGGATACACCTTGAAATGTAGATTTCACTAATAGCGAGGGCCGGATGTACTTTTTGAATAGTAAATGTTGAGTGACACACCAATAGGGTTGGTGGCCTATCGACAAAGACAAATATTTTTAACACCAACAGATTAGAAACTTTGTGGTTCAAGTCTTACAGATAACAAAATTTAGTCATTCAAACACAAAAAGAAAATGCTGAGTAACGCTATATTTAAAGTTTAAAGACGTGAATGCACATAATATTGCAGCAATCCATAAATGTTTGGGAGCATGGTTTAAATGCGTTCTCATGTAAAATTAGATCCGTGAGAAAACCATTTTTATTTTCCTTTTAATATATTGAATCATATTCTCTAGGGTATGAAAGAGGAGGCTTCGGATGAGTGTTTTTCACATGTTTTGTTGCTAGAGAAGTGGGAGAGGATTCATTTTACAATAACATTATAGTAACTATTGTTATTGTAGTCGAATGTTTTGATACGTCATACGAGTATAAACCAATAATAAGATCATAAATAAATCAATAGTTATTCAACGATTTAGGTAGTTTGAATGACAACTAGATTTAAATAATAAAAGTGTAATACTTTCTTCAATACTTTAGTACCAATACAAGTTGAAATTGGAAATTGACTAATGGCGGAATTTGCTTTAATCACAACTTTTCGTCAAAATATCAATGTTATACATTAAATAACTTCATACAACCACTTTATATATATATATATTAGTTTTTAATGGCGAATACATGTATCTCTAAGGACTGTTTGGTAGCCCATTGGAGGTACCTATTAAAATGTTATGAGTCATTAAAAGGCTACCAAAAGTTGCCCCAAAATCTACATCTAAAATCCACCTATTGTATGTTTTATAAAACTCGAATCCGTACCACTTTAGTGAGGATAAACAACTGATGTCACTAGACGAAGAGGTTTAATTTCATTAATATAAAGTCATTATTTATAGGCACAAACCAGTGTTTATAGACTAAGATTTTACATTACATTATATTAGACTATGTGTGATGTGTTGTAAAACACACAGTTTTTCTTGCTAGTTTCTATGTCGTTTTGCGCTTAAACGTTAACGAATATCGATTGTTTTTGCGTGAATTTACATGTTTGTGTATGTGATAGGTACCATGTTGAAGAGAGCAAGAAAACGAGTCAAATGAAGAAAGAATCAGGTAAAACGGAGCTCGAATGAAGCTGGTACGCACAAACGAAATTTAAACGAGTCAGCAGTCGATAAACGAAGACCCAAAGGGCATGGCCACGCCGCGCGGCCACGTGACCCTTCATGGTCACGTGGCGCGGCGCCCTAGGGGTGTTCCGTGGCTGCCCAAATGCATCAGCATGACTATTTTGTCTTATATCGGCTTGTTTGGACCTAGTTTAGCTTGTTTATCAACTTTAATGATATATTTAAGAACTCTAAACCCTAAAAACGATTTGATCACGATTCCAGCCACTAAATATCTGTTCCAAACAAAATACCAAGGAGGAGGAGCAGCCGGTTCGTTATATCATCACCCGGTTTTCGATTTTGAGTATTTTAACGATTGTGAGTTCGTTTTTGAGTTTTAGACATTCAAACAAGTTGTAATCAGATTCTAATGAACATGTTTATCATATTTATCTATTTTATCTGTTGTTCATTCATTATGCTTAGCTAAACTTGTTTGAATCACCTAGGTTTGATGTTTAACGATTAAAATAAAAATAAACTAGTTTAGGTTGCTTAACGAGTGGTTGATTGTTTCTCTATTGTCAAAGTTCATATTTTGTGATTTAACCCCATTTATATCTGCTGCCATAGATGTATTTTAGGTTGCATGAGCCCCGTGTGATTGATTATTGCATATATTAGTTTTGTGTGGTCGTTAATTGCATAGTTCGGTTAATACTTTGTTTGTTGATTGATGGTGATAGACGTATCCTTAGGATTTGTGTTGCATAAATCATTAAAATCAGTAGATTAACCACCTTTAAGTTGGACCAAAACCTTAGGTGTCGGCTTATCTTACTGGTTAGTTAATAAGGTTAGTCGTTACGAGACCACGTGCGGTTTTTCCCACTATTGACTAGTTTAAGTTTGTAAGTTGAGTTGTTTTATCCTTAGTGTTGAATTATCGCATTTCTCGTAGGTTTATAACAGCTCGAACCTTAGCGAGTCTTGTAGCTTAAACATGGACCAAGTGTTGAGTTCTTAGGGTACTTAGAATAAACAACCAAGTATTAAAAGTTAACTAGACGTCGTTAGGGATTTCTGGTAAAACTGACCGTAGGGACCCAGTTACCCTAGCCTCTCCTATGTTAGCTCATATTTAGAACCTTGATTTCAACCACGTGTTAGCATCTGAGCCATCCTACAGCCGTTAAGTCATCCTACCTAGGTGATTCACTTTCCCGTTATCGTTAAATCCTGTTAAGCATTTCAGTTAGTTTTATTAAGTTAAGTTAAGTTAGTTAAGTTAATTAGTTTAAAGTAATTAATATAAAATCAATTAAATATTATTAGGTAGGACTTGGATTAGGGGTTATAATCTGAGCCGTTCTCACGTGTCTTCGAGTTCGATATCCGGACTTTCCTTTTCTTTGCTATATGCGACCGGTAAATTTGCCGTTTGTGTAAACTAGGATAGATTGTTTGGTTTTTAAAGCTTAGTTGCGATTCGTGTTTTATTTATATAAATGTTTACGCATATCAAGTTTTTGGCGCCGTTCCCGGGGACACGGTTTGAGGCTATTAGAGAACGACCCGAGTTTGGGGACTTACGTGTTTTCTTTTTACTTGTTTATTTGCTTTTATTTGTTTTTAGTTTAATTTTAGCTTAGTTAATTTTAGTTTTTCTTTATAGTCTTATGCGTTATACCCGCTCACAAGGACCTCCGAAGCTTGAAACGTCTGACGATACCAAGAAAGTCCAACACGAGAGAGAACGTTTTGTTTCACCGACAGGTTCTGATTCTTCTTCTTCTGTTTCTTCCGCTTATTCTAGGGATAGGAACATGGGTGACCAACCGATTAGGATAGTAGTAGCTGACTATGGCAGGCCGACTCCGAATCCTCATTCTAGCATCACCTTACCGAACGGTGCCACCACTGGCAACTGGTCCATTCCTGCCCACGTCATGCAACTCATCAAAACCGCAATCCAATTCCAAGGGCTAGAGAGCGAAGATCCTTCGAACCACATCGACATGTTTGTTCAAATCTACGAAACTTTCAATATCGGCAACATGAACGATGAAGCCATATATCTTTGTATTTTTCCTCTCTCACTTGCCGGAAAAGGCTATAAATGGCTGAAGTCACTACCTGCTGGATCCATCACCACTTGGGCGGGCCTTCAAGAGAAATTCATGACCAAATTCTTTCTGCCTTCTAAATCCGCTCGACTCCGTGAGCGGATTTGTTCCTTTCGCATGAGATCCGAGTCTTTCGGGGAAGTATGGGAAAGATTCAAGGACCTCCTTCTCAATTGTCTTCGTCATGGTTTAGATAAGTGGATGCTCATCGAGAAATTCTACTATGGAGCCACACAGCACGTGAGAGAGATGTTGAAGCAGACTGCTAACGGGAACCTCCTTAAGAACAAAGATCCCGATGAGTGCACGTCCTTTTTGATGATCTAGTAGCGAGCTACGAGGGGGCACGAGGGCATAAATTCTTCCACGTCATCAAGAGGAGTACTTCAGGTCGATTCGAGCACTAGCATGCAGGTGCAGATTGATGCTTTGAACAAAATCTTTAGAGATCTTACCGTTAAGAGCGTCACGAAGTGTGAGGTTTGCCGAGGGGGTCATGACACCATTGACTGTCTTGTTAATCCGGGTTTCAATCAGGAGGAGGTTGACTTCGTCAACAACCCCTTGAGATATCAAAACCCCGCCTTTGGAGGGAACACTGGCTAGAGAAATCAGAATAACTATCGAGGTGGACAAGCCAGTGGCTACCAAACCCAATATCAAAACCAGCGTCGTCGAGAGAATCTATTCGGGCAGGGGAGTTTAGGTCAGGAAAGTTTGGAACAAGTGGGGAGAGATGAGAAGAAAGCTTCCCTGGAGGAGATGATGGCTGAGCTGCTGAAGCGAGATGAGAGGAACCGAGTGACAAATGAGGCGAAATTTGCGGAACACGATGCTATGCTGAAGAACCAAGCCACGTCTCTAGCTAATCTTGAGTATCACGTCAGAGATATTGCCATCCAATTATTCAAGAGAGCATCAGGTTCACAACCAAGTAATACTGAGAAAAATCCGAGAGGGTTCGCCAAAGTGGTGACTACTAGGAGCGGTGCAAGAAGAGAAAGAGAGGCTAATCCTTCGAGGGTTGTCACACCTGTGGTCGATGAAGATGAGCAGGTGGACGAGGAGATCCAGATGGAGCCTCCTCCGGCCAAGGCACACCAGCAGACTATTCCAGCGAGCACGAAGCCGACCGATATACCTTCATCATTATCAACCCCACCTTTGAGAGTCTACAAACCCAAACTGCCTTATTCTGGGAGACTCCGATCGGACAGAGACGAGGAGAAAAACTCCAAGTTCCTTGAACTTCTCAAAAAGCTTCACCTGAACATTCCTTTCCTTGAGGCACTTACTCAAATGCCAAAATATGCCAAATTTCTCAAGGACATTCTTTCTAATAAGGAGAAGCTAGCTGAGGTCTCTTCTATTCCGTTGAGTGATGGGTGCTCTGCAGTGTTGCAGAGCAAGTTGCCTGAAAAGATGGCCGATCCTGGGAGTTTTACGATTCTCGGCATCTTAGGTGACGATACGGTTCGACATGCTTTGGCCGACCTTGGGGCCAGCATCAATCTCATGTCGTATTCTGTGTTCAGTAAGTTGGGTCTTGGCGAACCGAGACCGACCCGAATGAGTATCCAACTTGCTGATCGTTCCGTGAAATACCCGCGAGGGGTGGTCGAGAACATGTTTGTTCGTATCGACAAGTTCATCTTCCCGGTGGACTTTGTCATTCTTGATATGAATGAGGATGATAGTATCCCTCTCATTTTAGGCCGACCATTCCTTGCCACCGCACTGGCGTTGATCGACGTCCGTGAGGAAAAATTGATTCTGAAATTTGGGGATAATAACGTCACCTTTGACGTAAGACAGTCACTCAAGCACCCCAAGTCGGCGGACGACTCCCTGTATTTCGTTGACACCATTGTATCATATATGCGGGAGTTTTTCACTGACATCTGTGGAGGACCTACCTTGGACCCACAGATTCTCCATAGGGATATTTCAGAGGTCGAGATGGTTGCCATGACCACTCAACCATTGATGGATGACACCATGTCACCGCCCCTAGATTCAGAGTCAGCTGTTGAGATCGTGCGAGACGAACCGAGAGACCGACCTTCTGTTGAGAGCCCTCATCCTTCCTTAGAGCTTAAGGATCTACCCAATCATCTGGAGTATGCATTTCTGGACGATGAGAGGAAGCTACCCGTCATCATCGCGTCTGCTTGACGGAGGTCGAGAAGTTGAAGTTGTTGAAGGTGCTGAAAGCGCACAAGGAGGCGGTAGCATGTAAGATTATCGACATCAAAGGGATTAATCCCTCATTCTGCACTCATAAAATCCTCATGGAGGATAATTTCAAATATGCCGTTCAGCCTCAACGGAGGCTTAATCCGAAAATGCTAGAGGTCGTTAAGAAAGAAATCATCAAACTCCTTGATGCAGGAATCATATTTCCCATCTCTTATAGCGCCTGGGTGAGTCCGGTCCAAGTGGTTCCCAACAAGGGTGGCATGACTGTCGTCACCAATGAAAGGAACGAGCTTATTCCCAATAGGACCGTGACCGGTTGGAGAGTCTGCATCGACTACCGCAGAATGAACGATGCCACTAGGAAAGATCACTTTCCTCTACCCTTCATTGATCAGATGCTTGAGCGTTTGGCGGGTCAGCAACACTACTGTTTTCTGGTTGGTTTCTTCCGGTATTTCCAAATCCCGATCTCTCCCTATGATCAGGAGAAACCACATTCACCTGCCCCTACGGCACTTTTGCCTATACACGTATGCCCTTTGGACTCTATAACGCTCCAGCTACTTTCCAGCGATGTATGGTGGCGATATTTCACGACATGATCGAGGATTCCATGGAGGTCTTCATGGACGACTTTTCTGTCTTTGGGAATTCTTTCGATCATTGTCTCTCCAACCTTGATAGGATGATGACTCATTGCGTCGATACCAACCTAGTTCTCAACTGAGAGAAGTGTCACTTCATGGTACGCGAGGGCATTGTTCTAGGACATAGGATCTCGAGTGCGGGGATCGAGGTCGATCGAGTTAAAATTGAAACCATTTCTAATCTTCCCCCGCCCACTTCTGTGAGATCCATCCGTAGCTTCTTAGGTCATGCAGGTATCTATCGCTTTCATTAATGATTTCTCGAAAATTGCGAGACCGATGACCAAGCTACTAGAGAAAGACGCTCCATTTGTCTTCTCTAAACAGTGTATAGAGGCGTTTGATCTTCTAAAGGATAAACTCGTTAACGCCCCGATCATGATTGCTCCTGACTGGTCTATGCTATTCGAATTGATTTGCGACGCGAGCGACTATGCCGTTGGAGCAGTGCTTGGACAGAGGAAGGAGAAGCACTTCCACCCGATCTACTATACTAGCCTGACCCTAAACAGTGCTCAGGAGAATTACACCAACACCTAGAAAGAGCTTTTAGCTGTGGTGTTTGCATTTGATAAGTTTAGGGCCTATCTTGTTCTGTCCAAAACAGTCGTCTACACGAATCATGCTGTCATTCGTTATCTTTTCAGCAAGCAGGATGCTAAACCTCGTCTCATCCGATGGATTCTACTGCTTCTGGATTTTTATATTGAGATCCGTGATAAAAAAAGGGGCCGAGAATGTGGCGGCCGATCACTTGTCACGTCTTGAGAGAGCCGAGATTGGAGCTGCTGGGGTCAACATCAATGACTATTTCCCGATAGAGAATCTTATGTTTGTCAAAGCACAGGATGACGGCTACCCGTGGTTTGCCGATATCGCAAACTTCCTCATCAATGGTTCCCTTCCTAAGAGGATGTCTCACCAGCAAAAGAAGAAATTCTTTGCTGACGTAAAGTTTTACATCTGTGACGGCCCATTTCTTTTTCGTATAGGTGTTGATCAGCTAGTGAAGAGATGCGTAGATGTTGAAGAGAGGTGGCGGATTTTGAGCCACTGTCATGAGGGACCGACAGGAGGTCACCATGGTGCTGTTCTTACTGCTAAGAAGGTCTTCAATTCAGGATTCTATTGGCCTTCGATTTTCAAAGATGCTCATGCGTTCGTTAAAAGCTGTGACCGATGCCAGCGTGTTGGTAACATTTCATCCTGAAATGAGATGCCCCAAAATGCTATTCAGGTTTGCGAGGTTTTTGACATATGGGGTATTGATTTTATGCGCTCGTTCCCATCGTCTAGAGGTAACAAATACATACTTGTGGCAGTTGATTACGTTTCCAAGTGGGTCGAGGCTAGAGCCATGCCCACTAACGACGCCCGAGTTGCGGATAGATTTCTTAAAAATCTCCTCTCTCGTTTTGGTGTAACGAAAGCCTTTATCAGCGATCGAGGTATCACTTCTGCAACGCACAGATGGAGAAAGCGTTGCAACGCTATGGGGTCACCCATCGGCTTGCGACTGCCTACCACCCACAGACTAGTGGACAGGTGGAAATGAGTAACCAGGGCATCAAACGCATTCTTGAGAAGACGGTTGGGCTAAATCGAAAGGATTGGTCCGACAAATTAGATGATGCTTTGTGGGGTTTTTGTACAACGTACAAAACTTCGACCAGTTCCACACCGTTTCGGATGATTTATGGGAAAGCCTGCCATCTTCATATTGAGTTGGAGCACCGTGCTTCTTGGGCGCTTCAAACAATTAACCTTGATCTTTCGACTGCTGGAGTTAACCGTTTCCATCAGATACATGAGTTAGAGGAACTCTGCGATCATGCATATGCACACTCGTATAATTATAAGTTGAAGACCAAAGAGCTGCATGATAGGAAGTTGAGAAGTGATAAACAGTTCAAGTGTGGGGACGCCATACTTTTGTTTAATTCCCGACTCAAATTATTTCCGGGAAAGCTTAAGTCCCGATGGTATGGACCATACACAATTAAGGAAGTCTTCCCATATGGAGCGATAGAAACTGAAGACAAGAATGGGAGTTTCAAAGTTAATGGTCACCGTCTGAATCACTAAATTTGTGAGAAGGCGAGCATGGAGGAAGGCGAGGTTTTGCGCCTTACAGCATCTTTGGGTTAGACGTGAGAGATAGGTCCGGCTGAGGACCCGTTAAACCAAGCGCTCTAGGGAGGCAACCCGAGTTTTTTGATTTATTGGTTTTTGTTACAAAGGATCCTCCCAACTGAAGCCGCTCGTACTCAATCTCCATTCGAGCAGCTGATTTTGAGGGTATTCTATTTGTCTTTTCATTTATAAAATTAATTAAAAAAATAAACGAAATACAAAAATATATTTATTTCTTATGTTTTTGTTTTCTGTTTTGTACGCCACTACATGCGAGCGAGTTTGAGTTATTGTATGTATTATTATGCGCATGGTAGCTCTGATGGCGTTTTGGAACTGGGTGTCCCGAGGTTGCGTCCGTGAATGAAATGTTATACGGTCGTACGATTGATACACAACTGGTGAAGATTCTGCATATAAACCATGGGAGTAACTCGTTCTCTGTTTTACTCTTGAAAATTAAAATTTTTGATTTGATTTGATTTTATTTCTTTTACTTGTTCTCATCGAGGACGATTTTGTTCTAAGTGTGGGGATGCGAATTTCTTTCTTAACGCACAAAAAAATCAGTGAGACTCGATTTGAAGATTTAGTGACCCGATTTGAGAAAAATATGAATGAGTGACCTAATTGTAACACTTTTGAAAGTTGGTTACTATTCTATGAAATATTCCCGAAATAGAATGTATATCCAAGGATTTGAACTCAAGTACTTTGAATTGTAAACACAATGTCGAACCAACTATGCTAGAAACCTGTTTTATTTTGAAACGAAACAAAATTAAATATTGATACCCTCAACCCCAAGTATTTAAAACGAGTCCCCTAATTAGAGACAAAGCGTTCGAGCTAGAAAATTAATTTCACACTGAATTCAAAACTATCGTTTAACTATATACTATAATAAAATTCTTTATATATAATTTGTTTATTTACTTATTGATCATGGACATTCTATTAAAAATTGTGTTGCACTTAACATAAATTTTTTTTTTCTTCATGTCACATGATCTATATATATAACTAGGATCACGTGAGAACTATTTTAAAATTGAGTATTTTGAGAATTATTTTGAACAAAAAAAATTCTTTTAAAATAAATAAAAATATTATAAAACAAAAAAACGCAGAAATAAAAAAAATCAAAAATTTTTATTTTTCATCCCAGTTTTATAAAAAAAAAATTAAAAAAATATATCGGATTAGCAAAATAATACATATAAGTATAATACGTATTAAATAATTTTATAAACGATTTTTTTATACACATATATACAATTAAGATAAATGATAATGTACATATGTGTACATTATGTAAATCGAGATTAAATAAAAATATACACATGTATATAATTAGGTTTTTTTTAGAAACCGGGATGAAAAATAAAAAATTTTGGTGTTTTTACTTTATAAAATTTTTTGTTTTTTTTTGTTTGTTTAATAATTTTTAAGGGTTTTTTTTTGACAAAAAAAATAATTCTTAAAGTTTTCAATTTCAAAAAGTTTTTTTGGGATTCTCATCCTATATGTATATATATATATTTAACTTGGATACATCTTGAAATGTAGATTTCATTAATAGCGAGGGCCGGTTGTACTTTTTGAATAGTAAATGTTGAGTGACACACCAATAGGGTTGGTGGCCTATCGACAAAGACAAATATTTTTAACACCAACAGATTAGAAACTTTGTGGTTCAAGTCTTACAGGTAACAAAATTTAGTCATTCAAACACAAAAAGAAAATGTTGAGTAACGCTATATTTAAAGTTTAAAGACGTGAATGCACATAATATTGCAGTATTCCATAAATGTTTGGGAGCATGGTTTAAATGCGTTCTCATGTAAAATTACATCCGTGAGAAAACCATTTTTATTTTCCTTTTAATATATTGAATCATATTCTCTAGGGTATGAAAGAGGAGGCTTCGGATGAGTGTTTTTCACATGTTTCGTTGCTAGATAAGTGGGAGAGGATTCATTTTACTATAACATTATAGTAACTATTGTTATTGTAGGTGAATGTTTTGATACGTCATACGAGTATAAACCAATAATAAGATCATAAATAAATCAATAGTTATTCAACGATTTAGGTAGTTTGACTGACAACTAGATTTAAATAATAAAAGTGTAATACTTTCTTCAATAATTTATTACCAATACAAGTTGAAATTGGAAATTGACTAATGGCGGAATTTGCTTTAATCACAACTTTTCGTCAAAATATCAATGTTATACATTAAATAACTTCATACAACTACTATATATATATTAGTTTTTAATGGCGAATACATGTATCTCTAAGGACTGTTTGGTAGCCCATTGGAGGTACCTATTAAAATGTTATGAGTCATTAAAAGGCTACCAAAAGTTGCCCCAAAATCTACATCTAAAATCCACCGAATGTATGTTTTATAAAACTCGAATCCGTACCACTTTAGTGAGGATGAGGTTTAATTTCATTAATATAAAGTCATTATTTATAGGCACAAACCAGTGTTTATAGACTAAGATTTTACATTACATTATATTAGACTATGTGTGATGTGTTGTAAAACACACAGTTTTTCTTGCTAGTTTCTATGTCGTTTTGCGCTTAAACGTTAACGAATATCGATTGTTTTTGCGTGAATTTACATGTTTGTGTATGTGATAGGTACCATGTTGAAGAGAGCAAGAAAACGAGTCAAATGAAGAAAGAATCAGGTAAAACGGAGCTCGAATGAAGCTGGTACGCACAAACGAAATTTAAACGAGTCAGCAGTCGATAAACGAAGACCCAAAGGGCATGGCCACGCCGCGCGGCCACGTGACCCTTCATGGTCACGTGGCGCGGCGCCCTAGGGGTGTTCCGTGGCTGCCCAAATGCATCAGCATGACTATTTTGTCTTATATCGGCTTGTTTGGACCTAGTTTAGCTTGTTTATCAACTTTAATGATATATTTAAGAACTCTAAACCCTAAAAACGATTTGATCACGATTCCAGCCACTAAATATCTGTTCCAAACAAAATACCAAGGAGGAGGAGCAGCCGGTTCGTTATATCATCACCCGGTTTTCGATTTTGAGTATTTTAACGATTGTGAGTTCGTTTTTGAGTTTTAGACATTCAAACAAGTTGTAATCAGATTCTAATGAACATGTTTATCATATTTATCTATTTTATCTGTTGTTCATTCATTATGCTTAGCTAAACTTGTTTGAATCACCTAGGTTTGATGTTTAACGATTAAAATAAAAATAAACTAGTTTAGGTTGCTTAACGAGTGGTTGATTGTTTCTCTATTGTCAAAGTTCATATTTTGTGATTTAACCCCATTTATATCTGCTGCCATAGATGTATTTTAGGTTGCATGAGCCCCGTGTGATTGATTATTGCATATATTAGTTTTGTGTGGTCGTTAATTGCATAGTTCGGTTAATACTTTGTTTGTTGATTGATGGTGATAGACGTATCCTTAGGATTTGTGTTGCATAAATCATTAAAATCAGTAGATTAACCACCTTTAAGTTGGACCAAAACCTTAGGTGTCGGCTTATCTTACTGGTTAGTTAATAAGGTTAGTCGTTACGAGACCACGTGCGGTTTTTCCCACTATTGACTAGTTTAAGTTTGTAAGTTGAGTTGTTTTATCCTTAGTGTTGAATTATCGCATTTCTCGTAGGTTTATAACAGCTCGAACCTTAGCGAGTCTTGTAGCTTAAACATGGACCAAGTGTTGAGTTCTTAGGGTACTTAGAATAAACAACCAAGTATTAAAAGTTAACTAGACGTCGTTAGGGATTTCTGGTAAAACTGACCGTAGGGACCCAGTTACCCTAGCCTCTCCTATGTTAGCTCATATTTAGAACCTTGATTTCAACCACGTGTTAGCATCTGAGCCATCCTACAGCCGTTAAGTCATCCTACCTAGGTGATTCACTTTCCCGTTATCGTTAAATCCTGTTAAGCATTTCAGTTAGTTTTATTAAGTTAAGTTAAGTTAGTTAAGTTAATTAGTTTAAAGTAATTAATATAAAATCAATTAAATATTATTAGGTAGGACTTGGATTAGGGGTTATAATCTGAGCCGTTCTCACGTGTCTTCGAGTTCGATATCCGGACTTTTTCTTTAATTTTCTATACGCGACCGGTACACTTGCCGTTTGTGTGAACTATGATAGATTGTTTGGTTTTTAAAGCTTAGTTTCAATTTGTTTTATATATATATATATATTCGCACATCAATGTGTAACTTTAGAGTTGTTATTGTATAGTAAAAGTGTTGTCATGTGTCGTTACATAGACACACTATTTGTTTCTACCTTTGATCACACCATCAAAGGGTATTGTGACGATAATTAATTGAGAAAATTACCTAAATAGCCCTTTTGAAGAGAGAGAAAGGGCAATATAGCCTGTGAGATTTCAATTTCCAAAAATAGCCCACCAAATCCAACGTTCTCGTGAGTTTTTGATATCCCCCGTGAGTTTTCGTGGACGAATAAAAATATGCCATGTGTTTCCCATTTCCACCTACCACGCTATTATTCATCCCAAATCTATCTGAAGCGTTATTTTTGTCATCAAATATAACCTGAAGAAAACCAACTGTAACGTGATGTTTCAAGTTGTTCTCATCGGCAACGTGAGTTTTCAAAATTCTGGTTTTTAAAGTTATTTTGAAATTCATCTCCAAAGATGAATTTCAACCTCGAAGACGATTTTCAATTAAAGTTCATTTTCTTCTTCTTTTGTAAACCTTTTTGAAACCTTTTGTATGTTTTTTCATATCCTCGCAACCATGTTCTTATTCTCCCACTCCCGTATGAAGCTGTTCGGGTTGGGTTGTTCATCTACTTCTAGGTCTTGAATACAGTGGCCTTCTCAAGCTTGCGTAAATCTGAATCTGATTTGATAATTACAAATTAGTCTGTTATTATTTTCAATTAGTTGTGAATGAGTTACATATTTTCAGTGAAGTGTTAATTTCTTGATATTTGTTTTCAGATGGTTGGGTTAGGTATCTCATGCATAATCGATTGGAAGGTTTTAATAGTTTTACATTGGTCTATCCTTCCTTCATGTTTTGTAGAAGCACCAGACTCCATAGATCCAAATCTTGTTAACGGCGAGGATCCGCGATTTCCTCCGCTGTGGATCGTAGATGTGGTAAGTTTATTTATTTATTTATTTGTTGTTTACAATATTCTCGTCATTCTTTATAGAATCAGCCTCAGAAGGCACGGTCACAAGCTCCATGTGGGTAAGCTTACTTGTCGGCCTCGTGCTACTGTTAGGTCACGATTTTTATACTGAGGATCCTTTATCCTTGACTGTCTTATGGATAGTTTATCCTTGAAATATACATCAGGATATAAAGGATCGACGATCCTCGGTATTGTTTGTTGACTAATGATTGCGTTTAGTATGGTGATGTGTTAGACAGGTATATCAAATTTAAGACGAACTTGCATCAATTATCCTCATGGGACATCCTATAGCTGGAACATGGATCTAGGATCCTAATTCAACATAGCTGATTATGGACGAACTCTCTAGAAGATTGATGTTTAAACAATAACAACGGTATCTAGACCTGGTCTACCGCTTTGTTCGCTAGTGAGTGGCTATCAGCACGTGGTCAAAGAGCACGTTGGTGAGGAATTGAAGACTAGCGGATTTATAGGATGAAGTTGTTAAGTTTGTTAATTACTTTTTCCTTATATATTTGAGTATGATCGAGTAGGAAAACACATGTACTTACACACACACTAGAGTAGAAATTAATACTCTCTACACACTAGCATACTCTGTAACCTCCATCGTATTCTCCACTACATTTTTAACCACCCTTTGTTCTATTAATATAATCGACGGTGATAGTTTTCACCGTCCGGGGGTTTTTTGTGCCGGAGACCACGATAATCATATACTCATCGACCAAAGGTTACCTTGTTGATCATTGACTAAAGTAATCCGACCAAAGATTATCTTATTAATCCTTGACCGGAGTTATTTTACCAAAGATTACCTTGATAAGTTTTGACCGAAGTAAGACTATCTTGGTTAAGGGCTTTTTCCCTCGTGATCAAACCTTTGTGTTCACCAACATTACGCATATACATTTGTCATTGTCGAGTTAGCACCTCACCTCACATAACAAATTTGAATACTTGATCCTTAGTAGATTTTTGTCCAAAACAGCTACCAGAATGAAAAACAAAACAAAAGGCACAAGATTTATGTTTGTGAAGAGGAGTTAGTGAAGATGATGACACGAGTATGGTGGGGGGAGAAGGTGGAAAGGTGGAATATGGGAATGTTGAACATATTTTTGGGTATGATTAAATGTTGAACATATTTTTGGGCCATATTTTAACGTATAACATAAAATTGGTTCTAATTTTATTGGTCCAGCCAATAATTGACTTGCAACATATATTTGGGAAACAAATTAACGTACAACATATAAACCGGATATATTTTATTGTTGAACATATTTACGGGCCATATTTTAACGTATAACATAAATTTGGTACAAATTTTATAGGTCCATCCAATAATGGACTTGCAACATGTATTTGGGAAATACTTTAACGTTCAACATATAAACCGGGTATAATTTAACGTAGAACATATTCTTAGGCCACATTGTATCGTACAACATATATTTGGTTCAAAATTTATCGGTCCATCCAATAATGGACTTGTAACATATATTTAGGAAATACTTTAACGTTCAACATATAAACCGGGTATAATTTAACGTAGAACATATTTTTGGGCCACATTGTAACGTACAACATATGTTTGGTTCAAAATTTATCAGTTATATTTGATGACAAAACACTGAGGTTGGTCCATATTTTTTGGCCACATTGTAACGTACAACATTATTCTCCGAGGTTGAAATTCATTTGAAATTCATCTTTGAAGATGAATTTCAAAATAACTCAAAAATTATTTTTTTTGAAAACTCACGTTGCCGATGAAAACAACTTGAAACATCACGTTACAGTTGGTTTTCTTCAGGTTATATTTGATGACAAAAATAACGCTTCAGACAGATTTGAGATGAATAATAGCGTTGTAGGTGGAAATGGAAAACACATGGCAGATTTTTATTCGTCCACGAAAATTCACGTGGATGTTAGATTTGATGGGCTATTTTTAAAAATTGAAATCTCACGGGCTATATTGTCTTTTCTCTCTCTTCAAAAGGATTATTTAGGTAATTTTCTCTTATTAATTCCGATGGACGTTGACACAAGTGTACATACATGAAGGTTTGACTTTAACCATTGCATTCATTCGGCTGTCTTGGTCATCCCACACAAACAATTATTTTCTTGTCCATAAATATAAATGGATACCTTATATTCAAATCAATTGTCTGCCATTCTAAGTTACTACATTGCATAATAATTTTCATAAAGAAAGAAAAAGGTCAAATTATCTAAACAAATTTCAGTCAAACAAACAATGTCACTACAGCTCATAAATACATTCAACACTTTGAATTCTCATATTGAAGGAATTAGTTAACCATGGGTCTTTGCTTCTCCTCTTCCACCAATCAAAACCCAAATTCCACTGGCAATCTTAGCTCCTCAGGTACAATCATCAATCAAATCTTTCTTTCTTCTTCTTCTGAATGAATTATTATTTATATATGATTATGTTTCTGGTTTTGGATTTTATATCATCTTTTTTTTAAAAAAAATGTATGATTTATTCTGTATTCTGTTCTTGGGTTTTCATGTTTCTGTTGGCTTGTTATCAATTTGTATTATTGGGTTGTTTAATCTATATTTTTTATTGTTTAATACAGAATCTTACTTCAAGTTTATTTATTTATTCCTTTTAATATTGTTTTTATATTCATAACTTCTGTTTTTTCAGTTGAATTAGGCAGTTTATATCCTGGGAAGTTGCTTCTTCTTTTTCATCTTTTAGCCAAAATTTAAACTTTTTATATGAATTTTGTCTTTATATTCTTGGATTTTTGTTTGTTGACTTTAGTCAAGCTTTTATTTTTCCATGTAACTTTGACCATATAATATTGCAATCTCATGTTTTTAATGATTTTTGCACAAATAGCAGCCATTTCACAGACCACAATTACCAGTACTGCTACAAACTCATCATCAATAGCAAGCAAATCATCCCATGACAGCCAGTTTTCCGCGGCAACCGGCAACGATGAGGTGGGACCCGGTGGCCAGATCCTGCCTCATCCAAATCTTAGGATGTTTTCTTTTGCTGAGCTCAAAACTGCCACTAGAAACTTTAGAAGCGATACGGTTTTAGGCGAGGGCGGTTTTGGTAAGGTTTATAAAGGGTGGCTTGAAGACAAATCCACTTCAACAAGTAGTGTAATTGCAGTCAAGAAACTGAATTCTGAGAGCATGCAAGGATTGCAAGAGTGGCAGGTAATTTTGATGCAAATATAATCTGTGACAGTTTGGATAATGAGTTGATTTGGGTCGTGTTTGATTTGAAAATATCAGTTGAGTTGGTCAAACACGCTAAAAGTTTTATAAAATCTACTTTTAAAGGATATGAAGATATTTTTGTCATAAGTAGCATATTAATCTTTATAAAAAAAGGTAAAGAGAAAAAGAATGAAAAAGTATTTGTGGGTGGAACCAGCATAGCCCATAACAGGCTGATTTTTTTGTTATTTATAGTAACTATTAGGGATATCATTCTATCAATTTATGACATGACCAGAAACAAGACAAAAAATAATCAGATTTTAGGTAGTTATATCTAACCTGTTTAGAAAACAGGCCGTGATCGAGTTGACCTGTTTAATTAAACGGGCCGTGTTCTGTGTTCTGATTGACTTGCTTAACCCGTTGAATTAAACATGTCAACTTGCTAACCTGTTTTACTGAAAGACACTGACCCGACAAGAAAAAGTAAAATGAAATAAAAAGGCAAAGTGTTTCTGGGTCAAACCGACCTGGCCCTTAATGAAAAACGCTTTCAGATGTTAATAATTAGAATGCCATGTTTCATTTGAGCAGGCAGAGGTTGATTTTCTAGGCAGGCTTTGGCACCCAAACCTTGTTAAACTATTGGGATATTGCTACGAGGGTGCCGAGTTGCTACTGGTATACGAGTTCATGCAAAAAGGGAGCTTGGAAAACCATCTGTTTGGAAGTAAGATTTTCTTTTAAATGTTGTTACAGCCCGTAAGAATATCGAATTTGTGATTATCATATAACCAAACGGGTCTAACTGTGCAGGAGGGTCCACGGTTCAGCCACTTCCATGGGATATCCGGCTCAAGATATCGATAGGAGCAGCTCGGGGGCTTGCGTTTTTGCACACGTCAGAAAAACAAGTTATTTATCGAGATTTCAAGGCATCTAACATTTTACTAGATGGGGTATATTGTGTTACTAATGTACTTAATGTTATGAATCGGGTTGTGTTTCTCTGTTCTAATAACCTTCTTATCCTTGTTTTGGCCAGTCTTATAATGCAAAGATATCTGACTTTGGGCTTGCTAAAGTTGGCCCATCGGCTAGTCAGTCACATGTAACGACTCGGGTCATGGGAACTTATGGTTATGCTGCTCCTGAATATGTTTCTACAGGTATTATATATGAGTTCTGTAAGCTTATGAACCACACCACATGGTCCATAACTCAGGGGTGTGAATTTATGATATGGCATGGACCTAACACGAAATTCGTGGGGTTGGGTTTAGTTTAAACGGGTTCCAGGTTCATGTCAGTTTCGGGTCAAACCAGTGAACACATTTAGCTAAAAGGGTTGGGCTTGTGTTGACCTGATGGGTTCGCAGGCTGACATGTATAACCCGTTTGCTATTAAAGTTTTCTTATAATTTTCTTTTAATCTACAACTTTAAATGGTTGTGAATTTTATTCCAAAGTTTAAAATTGATAAGAGAAATCGACATTCACTTTAATAGTTAAGTAACTGTTTTATATCTATATGTATATGTATTGCTATAAGTTAGCCATTGTAGAGTATTAATACGTAAAAATTAAAAAGAATTCAGCTTGAACGGACCGTGTTCATGTCAACCCGTAAACATGCTCCGTATAGCACCCCTGGTTCATATGGCTACATTGAACAAGTATATGGTGCAACCGCGTCTAAGAACACATTTTATTTATTTTACAGGACATTTGTACGTTAAAAGTGACGTGTATGGTTTTGGCATTGTATTGGTTGAAATGTTAACGGGCATGCGGGCACTTGACACCACCCGCCCCGCGGGCCAACACAATCTGAGTGACTGGGTCAAGCCGTACTTATCCGACAGGAGGAAGTTGAAGAACATAATGGACTCACGGCTCGAAGGGCGATACCCTTCAAAGGCCGCAGTTCAAATTGCCCAATTAGCCCTTACATGTATCGGGCCTGAACCAAAAACCCGACCATCGATGAAAGAAGTAGTGGAAAAGTTGGAACAACTTGATGCTATCAATGAAAGGCCAAAGGTACCTAGAGTACACAACTCAGCTCATCATTCTCCATATCGACACACCCAACACACTTCACATCATCGTCGTTCTCCACAGCTTCATGGTGCTCAAGAAGGGAACCGAGGAAGCAACCGTGCACCAAAAGGGTGGTGAAGTTACAATTTTATATTATTTACCCTTGGGGGATTAAGATTTGTAAGTATCATACGAATGGATATTTATACACATTATGGTCAAGTGCATTGTTTGTATAATGTACCTATGAGTACTCTCAATGACTTTGTGAGATTTGTGAATTGTTGATATATGTACTTTAATAGCAGTTAAGACATGTTTAATGTTGCTTTTGTAATTTTGAGTTTAGAGATTTCGTTTTGTATTGCAACGGTTTTGTTACATATAGAATAGTTGTGTAAAGAAAGCTTCTTTTGTTCATCAGCCCTCCCTTTTATTTTGCGAATTCAATAACAACCAGGTGCTTAGTTTTTTTTGTTTGTTATGTCATTTGTATTTATGTATCGATATAATCAACATATTTGTTTATCTCAGACTCTTGCTGTTGGGACTGAGTTAGGGGACTTAGAGGCTGGGAAAAAAGGTATGTGCGTATAGTTTTAATGAGTGAGCTTGTATTCGAAATTCATGTTTGGTATATAGTATATACAACAAATATATGGATTTTGCTTATACGCTTATGAGGTAAATATTCTCACTAAGCCATAATTCTATTGTCTCACTTAAACCCCCCCCCCCCCCCCCCCAACTTTATTTTGGGAACTTGTTTGTTAAATTTGATTCCCGGGTAATTTGCAGTCCTAGAGTTATAGTCTGCTAGTACAACATTCCTCTTTCTTCGAGTCAACATAAGAGTCCAGACAACTGGTATGTGCTTGCACCATCTCATTTGTCGCTGTGTTAAATATTTATTACAGGATTTGTGATCTGTAATTTGTTATAATATTTATGATTATGCGGACTGCTGTTGATATGCGCATTGATAGAACCCCGAAAATAAATATTAAGCTGATAGATATAAACAAGACAAGGATAGTTGGCCCGATTCGAGAGGGGCTAGTCTCCAGATAATCCGATTCGAGAGGGATTAGATCTCCGATTAAAAAGGTATAAAAACCCTTAATTTGATAAAAATAAACATTGATAATCCCATAAACTAGAAAACAGACATTTATATAAACCTAATGACAGTAGTAAATGTTGCAGTTACGAGGACCCTTCAACACCCTCACCCCTTTATCTCCCCAAACTCAAGAGACTGTTCAACATACTTAGTCGGGCCCTAAAACCCACCCGTAGAGAAGTCGGGTTCGTATCACGCATCTTATTATTGTTTATTGCAATTGCCTCTTTGGTCTACTTTGTTTCCCACCACAGTCTATTGATTTTGGGGTCTATTTTATCAATTATAGGTGACAAAATAGATGGGTTGATGGGTTATGGGTCAATGCGGGTTAATGTTGAAACAAGTTTTAGCGCTGGCGATGTGGGTCAGTCAGGTGAGTTTGACTTGCAAACATTCATTTGTCCATGTTGTTGATACATAGTTATTGTTTTATGATGAACTAACTATTTATGTATTTAGCGCTGGGATTGTCTTTGTGGCCACATTTTATCAAGCTGGGATGTCAATATGTTACCATTTTCTAAACTTACCAAGTCAGACTCGCAAAGGAGGTTCAAATGCGAGTTAAACATCAGAACAACAGGTACAAATTTAAAGAACTCAAACATGGAATGTTAAATAATACAATAATTTAGATTCGATTGAATGAGGAATGAGATGAGCTTTAAAATAAGTATGATGGCTATTCTGGTCAAGGTTAGTGAAAGTTGATTCATTTATTTTCTGTCAATTTTTTGACTTTTTTTTTTGTTCTTATTTTGACTCTCTGAGAGTCAAAGTTGATTCATTTATTTTACTTTTGTTTCAGGTTAATTGTCTGTTATTCTTAAGCGACTAATCGTTAATGAAAGGCTTATGTTAAAGTTTGAAATCTCTCTTGTTCTTTCTCTTCTTTACACGTAAAATTTCTTGGCTTTCGCATCATATAACAAACAAGTTCAACATTGTTCGTCTAGTTATTGCACCGATATATATACAGTTTGAGGACTCTCTAAGGGTGTGACAATTTTAGGTGAAGCTATTGCATTGTTATTGTTTGAGGATTGTCAAGGGTGACAGTTTTAGGCTTAGTTATAGTACCGATATGGTTTTTTAGGACTGTTGCTATCTGAATAACATTGACGTAAAGTTCTTTGTGTGACGGACCTTCTAAGGGATACAAATTATAACAATACCTGAAACACAACATAAATCCGACAATCCAGAAGCGGCCTTAACCAATTTGAGGGCCAAAGCGAAGAAAAAGTCTAGGCCTTTAAAAAGGAAAAGAAAAAAACTACTATGTACTGACTTTTTATTTAATATTAAAAAGATTTTAGAATACTTAATTTAAAAAATGTTAAAATTTAAAGTTTGATTTCTCATTTACTAATTTTCCCTCTAGTTATTTTTGCAAACTTTATTAGTGGTTCTAAGTTCTGACGAGTTATTTTTCAATCCTTTCCATGTGTCTCTTCATGATGTAAATTGAAAAAATAAAAATTAAAAAAATTTCAGTAAATTGCAAAAAGAAAAAAAGTTTTATTCTAGGGGAAATAATTGATTGTTTTAGTTATTAACTAGTTTGTGATGAAATCTTTCAAAAAAAACTAGTTGTGATGAACATTACCACATTGCAACCTGATAGTCCCATGGTCATGTATCGTGTCTTCCTCTTGTCATCACGCCCCACACTCTCAATGACCTTCGGCTTCGCTTCGGCTGGCTTCCTCTTGGTTCTTAGTTTCACAACAAGCTCCTATAGGAACATATGCATCATGTGAATGAATTCTAGTTGTTATATAGAGGAGGAAATTAATATACTGTGTACAGAGGACACCTGGTGATCTATACTGGCTACCATTGATATAGTCTATCAATTTAGAGACGAGAGGATGACTTCATAATCAACCTGTTGTTATATAGAGGAGGAAATTAGTATATAGAGGACACATGTTGATCATTAAGCATAAGAAATCTTGAATTGTGTAAATAGTAGACTGGAATACCAGGGGCAGTCATTAATGTAATCTGTCAATTTTTTAGAGAGAATGTGTTTATAATCAACCTTATAAATGATGTAGTGTATCAATTTAGAGAGAGTATGACTTCATAATTAATCTCTTAACTGTTTACAAATTACATGAAGTCATTGTTTGATGAAAAATCGGAGAACACGTTTGGGCTGCATAGTTTTTTTTTTCTATATTAGAACTATAAAAGTTAGATAAAAATGGTAAATTAATCTATTTAAATTTTAATAGCTTCCTTCCCATCAGCTATAATTAATTATATCTAGTCTCATTCTTATCTTTTAAAAAATAATAATAGAATACTATATTATTGCTACAAGCCTGTAATGTATATCGGGTGAATTCAAAGCTTATCATCTCAATTATTAACAAATTAAAATAAGCACACATGTACGTTAAATTATTTTTATGTAATTTGCACCCATACCATAATTATATCTCAAGCATCGTTAATTTGTTAAAAAGTAATATAAATATCAAAGTTTATACTCATACTCCTGACATAAATGTGTGATATTATACATGAAGAGTCAAAAATATAATTAAGAAATATCGTATCTTATTATATAAATTAATTTTAAAATTTAAGTTCAACCGGATTAATCAAATTCGGTCTTTAAATTTTTGAATTGGATATTTTCTATTATACGCCAACCAACCCTTGTATTTTTGGATTATTGATGGCGGCGCGAAGATTATTAAGGACCCGGTGAACCCTGTTTTTCGCTTCATAGTTTAAATTTCGGCGATTTTGTCTGAAAATTTTTATAGGTATTGAGTCCGTACACCCTCAAAAGATTTTTCCATGACTTCGGTCACCTCTTTGTTTAAGCCCAAGCTTCGTCATTTGACTAATGGCTATGGTCTAAGCATTACTTATTTTCGCATATAAACGTTAACTGGATTGACTCAAAAAACGACTAAAACACGTCACAATTATAAACAGGTTTAGTATAACACGAATAATATACGTTTTGTTTTCGGATAAAAAAAACTCAACCCGACATGAAATTAGTATATTATATTTATACCTATTTCCAACAACTTGATGTAATTTCCGAAACTCAGTATAAAAGAGGCCAATATTTGAAATAACAATAACAATATTCAAACCCTCTAAACATGAAACCTGCAAGAGAGTTAACCAATGCTCTTCTCAAGAACACCAATAATCCCAAGTTAGCTTGGCAGATCTTCAATCGAATCGCATCCAATCCCAAATACCCATCAGATGCATTCAGTCAATCACTTCCTGTGCTGACACGTATCCTAATTGGCGCCAAAATGTTCACTGAAATCAATACCCTTCAAAAACTCGTACTTTCACACCCAGCCCAAACATCAGACCACCCAATGCTCTTGATCATCCGAGTTCTAGCGAAACTGGGTCATCCCAGTCCTGCTGTTTCTCAATTGCAAGCGTTTCGAATTCAATCTCCTGATAAACCCGTCTCTGTTTCATTGTATAATTTACTTATTCGGTCATCGTTTCAGGAGAATCTACCGGAGTGTGTTCGGTTGTTGTATGAAGACATGGTTGTGAGTAGGGTGAAACTGGAAACGTATACGTTTAATCTGTTGATTGGTGGGTTGTGTGATTCGGGGTGTTTGGATGATGCACGGAAGGTGTTTGATAAAATGCCTGAGAGAGGGTGTTCCCCTAATGAGTTCAGTTTCGGGATTTTGGTTCGTGGGTATTGTCGGGCTGGACGCGCGGGTGAAGGTTTGGGGTTATTGGAGGTTATGAAGAGTATGAACGTTGGTTCGAATATGGTTATTTACAATACGTTAGTTTCAGCTTTTTGCAAGGAAGGTAAGACTAATGAAGCGGAGAAGGTGGTTGAGATGTTACGAGAAGATGGACATGTTCCAAATGTGGTTACTTTTAATTCCAGGATTTCGGCTTTGTGTAATACGGGAAAAGTGTTGGAGGCTTCTAGGATCTTTAGAGATATGCAAGTAGGAAAGGATTTAGGTTTGCCTCAGCCCGATATGATAACTTACAACTTAATGCTTGAAGGATTTTGCAAAGAAGGAATGATGGAGGAAGCGAAGAGACTGATTGAATCCATGAAGGAAACTGATGTTTTCTTGAAAGTAGAAAGTTATAACATATGGTTATTGGGTTTGGTGAAATATGGAAACCTTTTGGAAGCGCAAGTAGTTCTCAATGAGATGGCAGAAAAAGGCGTACAACCAACTGTTGTCTCATACAATATCTTGATGGATGGTCTATGCAAGAATGGTATGTTGCGTGATGCAAAAACGGTCATGAGCTTAATGAAAAGTGATGGATTGGCTCCTGATGTAGTCTCTTATGGCATCCTACTTCATGGATACTGTAAAAAAGGGATGATAAGTGAAGCCAATAAACTTCTAAATAACATGATCGCAAACGGTTGCTTTCCAAACGATTACACTTGTAATAGTTTGCTAGAAAGCCTTTGGAAAGAAGGGAAAGTATTAGAGGCGGAAGAACTACTCAAGAAGATGAAAGAAAGAGGTTATGCATTGAATACAGTGACCTATAATATTGTTATTGACGGGCTATGTAAAATTGGCCAGGTGGACAAAGCAGTTGAAACCATGCATAAGTTATGGAATCTAGAAAATGATAGTAGTTGTAAGCCTGACTTAATTAGTTATTCCACTATAATTAATGCATTATGCAAAGACGGGAAGCTTGATGAAGCTAAAAAGACGTTCATTGAAATGATAGGGAGAAACTTATATCCAGATTCGATCATATACGACATATTCGTGTATCATTTATGTAAAAAGGGAAAGGTATCCTCAGCATTTCGGGTTCTCAAGGAAATGGAGAAAAAAGGGTACAACAAAAGCTTGCAAACGTACAACTCGTTAATCCTTGGGTTAGGAATGAAAAGTCAATTCTTTGAAATGTATGGTTTGGTGAATGAAATGAGAGAAAGAGGTATCTCTCCTAATGTTTCTACTTACAATAATATGATAAGATGCTTGTGTGAATCAGGTCAAACCGATGATGCCACTAAACTGTTAGATGAAATGTTGAATAAAGGCGTGTCTCCAAACATTTCTACTTTTAAGTTATTAATAAGACCTTTATGCCAGATAGGAGAATTCAGACCAGCATTGGAAGTGTTTAATGTTTCATCAAGTATATTTGGTCATATAGAAACACTATACAGCTTCATGTTCAATGAGTTAGTTGCTGGAGACGAACTTGTAGAAGCAAAAGATATTTTCATGTCTGCATTGGATCGATGTTTTGGAATTGCTAGTTTTCAATATCAAGATCTTATTAACAGACTCTGCAAAGCTGAAATGGTGGAATGCGCTACTGAAGTTCTAAAGAAAATGATCAAAAACAGATACATGTTTGAACCTGCATCATTTATGCCAGTAATTGATGGTTTGCGCGTGGCGGGAAATAATGGTGATGCTGATGAATTTGCTGAGTTGATGGTTGAGATGGGTTCTGAGGTTAAGGTTACTAATCAAGTTAACCGAAATAGTAAGGTTTATAACCGTAGAAAAGATGTAAATAACAGTGAAAGCAATTGGCAGAACATTCTGAACAGGTTTGACTTTCAAAAGTTTTTCTCCTTTACCATTTTCTTCATTCTAGCAAATTACATTAATCTTTTCTTTATGTGATTGTTAACAGAGATGATGGCAGTGGTGCTACACTGAAAATATTGAATAAGATACAGAAAGGATGGGGTCATGAAAGAATATTAAACATGCAGTCTTCAAAATATGACTTCCTTGATGAGTGAGGGTGTACTGATCAGATGTTTAAAGTGTAAGTGAGTTATCATAAGTGAACTTTGTAATATGGTATCACACACACGCGCGCGCGCGCGTTCGTTTAGAACCAACAATATGCCAAGAACCTCATAGTGCACTTGTACGTAGTGCATAAAAGATAATCATACATAGTGGGAAAGAGAAACAAAGGCGGTTAGATAATCGTTTTGTGTATCGTATTCAAACTAATAGGCACAAATGCATTATGCAATTCTCTCGGTTCTCAACATATCATTGTGATAAAGTTGCTACAAGAAGATTGTGGTGTTACAAATGCAGCGGGAGTGGCAATATGAAAGATGTTTGTGTGCATTCCTTTAGCTTCAAGTTCTTAAATTATTCATCAATGTAATGGTACCAATGGCTATGTGTATATGATCAACAATGGTTACAATAAACCAGTGTAAGTATAATCTCTCTTATGAAATGTGATTTTCTACTTACTAATGAAAAAGAAGCTCTGTTACATGAATGGTCAAGTATTGTTCTCATGACTCACGATATATATCTCATATCTAGTTTCTTCAAGGAAAAGTAAAGTCAACTATTTGACCATAGTCAACATTACAAATATTTGGCTTCTGATATTGGTCAAAACATTCCTTTTCTTTATAAATGAAGGATCTTTTAGACGTTTTATGTAATATTCACACTTTTTATTAATTTACATGCTTAATATTTGGTTTTTGTGACAGCTGTGGTTATCACAGAGAGATTCCAGTTTGGCTCCTTGAAACTCAGCTTGCTTATAAAGGATGTAAAACAAGATTCCAGGTATGAACAGAAACTCAATACAATCATTCAAACTCTGTCACAAAACTATGAAGGCTGATTGTTTATTAAAGTACAATAGCTCTCCAGAAACTTAAGTTATCAATCAACACCATCTTTATCCATGGAAAAACACGGGCCGACCTAATAATGCCCATGCCCTTACGAGTGGATTTATGTTGTAAAATATAAATTCATCTATATATGTCACAAAAACCTATAAAAAACTTAGCAATTGCCAATAAAAGAACTTCCAGATTCCTGATGAAAAGACTGGGAAACGAAGATTTTTATTGCGCACGTCTTAGTAGCCATATTTATGTCCATGCATTCGTCAAGATCCGCCTCACATGTTAACAACACCCACTCAGAGTCATCATCCAAGTACTTTATAGTGATAATATTCATATCATCTATGTTAAACCGCCTCATTAACTCCCTCTGCAAATCTCCAAATCTCCATTCTTGTGGCATATGCAACCGTATCTTCTGTTCACCATAACCAGCTTTCCCACGAAATACACCTTCATCTGCATGTTTCTCTCTTTTAGTCTTGAACAATGAACTCCTATGAACTTGAACTGGTTGTGTGTTTAAGGTGGTTTGATTTGAACAACAAAGGGTTGAAGAACCTGAATCATGGCTGCCACATGATGAAGAACAGGATGTTGACTTTTTGACATGGTCAATAGTTGGGGTAGGGTTTCGTGAGTTTTGGGAGTTTAATTCTGGGAAGTTTGAATAGAATGATCCGAGTTGAATAGTACCCTCTGCACCTTGGACCGAGTCAATGATGAGCTGAAGCTTTTTCAGAGAATGGCCTACTTTCTTTATCTTTCGAGATGGCCATCTCATAATCCCGTGTTCCCTGCATATCCTCTTCAAAGTCGTAGGGCAAACTGAAGTAACCAATACTAAGAAATTTAGTTACAATGTTAGAATCCGACCCGGGTCAACTTTTGACCATGTTGACTTTCTTTTGATAAGAAAATTCATTTACAATGTTTCAATCTAGGGATAAAGTAACAAGTTTATGTTCAACTTCTATATTGACCATCTTGCAGAAAACTTAATCCGACCCGGGTCAACTTTTGACCATGTTGACTTTCTTTTGGTAAGAAAGTTTAGTTACAATGTCAGAATCTAGGGCTAATTTGATTAAAAGGTAACCTTTTTTTAACATGGCATTGATTCGGTGCATAAAAACCGGTTCTCTTACAGGTGGGTTTCATTTTTATTATTTTATATTTAGAGATGGTGGCTATGACTAACCTCCAATGCTCTTTGCAGCATCTTTGAGACTCCCGGGAAAGTATTGTTGGAGAAGTGGTAAACTTATGTTTCTTTCCGCCTTCACTCGTCTCTTTTCTTCTGATCTTCTCGTTGCTAACGGTCGTCTTCTCCCTTTCGGTCTCATATCTGGCTTGACTTGCTTCTTGTCTCGGGTCAATGTCGACTGATAATAGTCCCACTGGTTTATCACTTTAAATTCTTGTGGTTCCTCTTTGTGGGTCCCCGTTGAAACAATGACGCTTTCGCCCCTCCGTTGGGCTTCCATCATGTCCAAAATCCAGGATGATTCGCCCGTTTCTTTAACCGAAACCGAATCTTCATCTTTTTCCAGTTCATCATCGTTCATCACATATAAACTCCGGGAAACGCGCTGCATCACACACGATATCGAGCTTAGCATCTGTTTCTGTTCATCATCGGTTCTGCAATCACGTGGCAGAAAGAACTCCAAAACAAAATCGGTGGGGCCCGTGTAAGTGCTCCGTAGACGTATTGCAACAGCGCCACCGAGTCCCAACACCTTAGCATGGCCCGTTAGAGGGTATTCACTTGTACTAAAACCTGTGATGTCGGTAGCAAAGCACGGCTGGTTTGTGCCAATCGCTTTACCAACAATACCTTCACCACGAGCCACATGCAGCTCGGTGCACGCCTCGTAGAACCCCAAAACATTAGGGTCAAACACGTAGGATGCAGAAGTTATGACTGAGATGCAGCCTGCGGATTGCTGCTGGCATCTGGATCGACTCTGTTGACCACATGGGCTCCATGTTTGAGACAAGGGCAAACAATGCGTGTCACATACCGATTTCAAAACTTGTCTGATTTCTGTCAGAGCTGATTCATAGGATCCATTGTAGAGATCCTGATATATAGAATTAGCAACAAGTTTGGAATTGAAATTGGCAGGTGTCTGATCATCAAAGAATGTGTCGGTCAAACGATATTCGAACGGTTTAACGTCTCCATCTTCATAACACCTCCCATGAGAAAGGTTTTGATATAAACATGTGAGGTATGATTCTGAGGAATTAAGGTACGGTGATGACGATTGTAAATCGTATGATCTGTCATCCAGAGACGTTAGATCGCTTTCCTTAATCGATCCAAAAACGGAGGCTAGATGATCATTCATAATAACCGTCTTTTTAAAAAAAATGAATTAACCGAATTAATAGTTTAGAAGAAAAGTTGATATGCAGAAAGTATGGAGGAAAAGAATCAGGAGCCAGAACAAAGAAGGTTAAGATAGAACAAGAAGAGGAACATCCAGGAAGAATCGGTTTTGCCTGTTTCTATGTATCGCATCCGCATGTACTGCACACGCATGGCTGCTTTTAACAAAACGAAGGAACCGAATGTGAAATGCTCGGGTTTTCTACAAACATAAATCTAAAAAACAAGGAAGAGTCACTTGTACTCCTGTTTTGAGATCCTAGAATATATAGGATTGTAGCAGGATGGTGAGATGTACTTAGAACAAACTATATTGTTATGAACTTGCAAAATGTAGACTTGTGGCTAGTTATATAGGAGAGAGAGGTAGGAGAGAGAATGCAAATGAGAATCTTGATTTTTGATAATAAAATTAGGTGGGAACTCTTGACATTGCATAGCATGATAAGCATGATCATTAACAAATGTAACAAAAGTTGACTAGGTTATTATACCAACAACCTTAAGAAGCTGAGATCTGTCTTACAAGATATGTATTTGTAATCTTGGTATTATGGTTTACATGTGGTAAAGCAAGCAATATTCCATCTATAATATGTGCCCTTTACGCAAGCAATATTCGAACGAGGATGACCACAATCTTTCTTTGTATTCGTTTTGAGAAAGTAACTTGTTCTAATGATCAATGGTATAGGATGCTCTTTTGTCTTCTTTGCACCTTTCGTTTTCTATTGTTTCTTTGAGTATTCGTCTTGAGCTCTTATCTAGCTTTTCAAACCTTGTGTAATACGTATGTATGTATGTGTATACATTAAGTGAGCCATTCAATGTGGAATCGGTTTTATGCCAAAAACTACGATAGCCGTAAAAACAAATGTACATATTACTTTAAATGTGGTACATAACCACACATATTTCTCTCTCATTATATCTAGATAACTTTTCATAAAGGTACTTATGCAGTACCCGCAGTTTTATAATTAAAATTGGTTTTGTATTGAACGTGCTACTATATATATATTCAAGCTTTTTGAGTTGAGTTAAGCGGATCTTGAAACTGGTGACGAGACCTATTATAAGAAGCTGGACCTCCACCTGACTAGTTAGTTTGTTTAATTTAGAACTGAAAAACATATATTTAATAATGAATTTGTGATCCATTAATTTGGTAAGCCTGAGAAAGTGACAAGTATCTACATATATATTCTTGTGCAATCGTCAGTGACAGAAAGCAACACACTTTTGGGTAATAAGTGGCCATTAGATCATCCCAAAGGTTTTAGATTCTTCTTCATGTAATGTAATATCATAGCCTATGAATGAATATACTTTATTTTCTCTGTCATTAAGGGTCCTCTTTAGTTTACTACTAGAAATAGAAATAGGAAACTACCAAATACCCCCTTATAGTCAACTTCATTTATCAAATCTTAAGTGGAAATGCTACTATCATTACAAGACACATGATAAAAAAACTGTTTTATCCATCATATAACACAACAAATTCATATTACATTTGGAAATGCAATCCAAAGTTTTTTTAGGTTACCAAAATTAAGTAGAACTTTAATAATAATAATAATGTTTACTTTAGGATGAAGAAATACATAAAATGGTAATTACATAAACAACATCTTAGTTCGACTCGTTCTAAAACCCTACAAGATTGTCAAAGTTCACTCATTTTCTTTTGTTTAAAGTTTACCATGCCGTTCTCTGATATACGTCCGAAATGATATGGTATTAATCGACTATAGGACAGAAGTATAACACATTTAGTAGTGTTGTACGTGTGAGAATCTATATGTTTGAAAATGCAGATGAGAGGTAATTTGATATTGTTGGAGGGGTGTAAGTGAAAATTGGAGTTGCTTACGTAGTTGAAACTAAAGGCAGTAGTATATGTATATGAATATGATTTAATATTAAAAGCCTTTGGGAACGTGGGGAGTCCCCGGCCTTTTCTTGCTTCTAATCTATTCCCATCTCGCCGCGTCCATCCATACATCTATATGAATTGTCCTCGGACAAATTAACTTCAAATATATATGTATCTCTTTTTTAAACTAAAGCTTATAAAATATTATAAAAATTAAATTTTACATGAAATTATTATCGTTCATTCTTTGTCCAACGTTGATCATCTACTTTGTTGAATGCAAACCCAAGTTTTTCATTGGAATATGATTGAACTCAAAATCAGCATATACAAATATATATATATATATATATATATATATATATATATATATAGTTGCTCCTGTTATCACTTACTAGTTTTTAAGATAAAACCTCATGGGTGTTTCTACCAACGAAATCTTATTAGACTAGTGACAATCACCAAAACTTGCGAATACTTATTTGGTCCCTCGGTCTGCCTTGGATTCGACTGTTACACTTTGACTAGTTTGTCAACTTTTCGACAAGGTGGTTCCTGTGAACAGACATCATGGAGTACTTGACTTGGGTTTAAAGAGAGGTTGGTTGGGTTTGAACTTTCAACCAGGGCTCATATTGAAGCATTCTTGTAACAAACATATGCATATGCATGTGATATGTGGATATATTTATTGTAACAAACATTCACGTGATGGTCCTGGGACGGTATGGTGTGGGCCGGTTTACGTGTCCGGAACAACATATTTATTGGAACAATATTTATGGTATAAAAGTTAAGTGTTAATGAAGTTTTAATTTATAGTTTACGTCAAAAGTAAATTGATTATAATTAAATTTTTGTTGAATGTTACAAATTTAATTATATATAGTTTTTATTTAGGATCACGAGATTACTTTATATTTTCATTTTAACAGTAATGTAAAAATCGCTAACTTTTTTATTGGAGGTAATAAAGATGTAAATGTAAACTAAAACATATAATAATATTAGTTATTGATCCAATTAATATGTTTACACACAACTTTTGTATAAATCACATCTTATTTGTACATTAATCATCATAAATATACAATTTCAGATAATGAGGTAGAGAATAATGTAATATATAACTCTTCATATCAACTGATATAGTGTGTTTTGTGTCCTTGTTATCATAAAATCACATTTAACCAAGTATGTACGTGCTTCTCAAGTTCTTCTCTCATCAACAATCAATGTATCTAAAATGTGTTGTTTATAGTGAGACATGGTATTTATTTCTTACGAAGATAGTATCTCTTGTGTCTACGACTAGTATTGGATTCGCATAGATAGAGTATTAATTACATAGAAAGGAAAATGTCAACTAATTAAGATAGATGTATTAAATTAAACTTGTGGCTGTG